>NW_023615402.1:0-40001 GCF_013339695.2 Rhipicephalus sanguineus
AAGGCGTTTGTCAAAGGTGTTCGAAGCTCAATAGTATTACTGCAATTTTCCAGTCGTATGCGTCTCCAGAAAATTTGCCAAAGCGTTCCCTGTTTGTATTTTTTCTGTTATAATATTGCACTATGTATGAATATCTGAGTAATGAATAATTACTTTGTCGAAGGTATATTTTGCCTTAAAAATATTTTCAGACCCCTGATGCTTCTAAAGCTTACGACAAAAAATCACAAATTTGAGGAAATCACTATTTCGACCTACATTGAGACGCAAATTAGACCACGTGATGCTCCTATTAACAATCAGCTTTATACCTCCATCGAAACAAAATAAGTAGTTTATTCTTATATGGCAAGTTTTACAATTGCGCTATTGCTTTTGGGAAGAAAATAATTTTTGAATTTCGCCACTGACGGCAAGAACGAGCTTCAAAAATTATATAAAGTATTGCTGTCCGAGATGAGCCTTTCAGCTGAAACAATTCAGCCCATTTCTGGGAACACATTAGGATTCCTGGACATTTACATATATAAATACATGTTCTTTAGCCGGTGAGGCATCTGTCGCCATGGTAGCGTTTACAGTTGGCGTCAAATAACTGTTCGAACTATTTTTTATTTTAATACGAGAGAGATGTTACGCGTTGTTCGACAAGTCCTAATAACCCGTCTGCACTCCGTCAACCATCCCAAATAGATTATACTCACAAATGCATACATCAAGCGCTTATTCAAGGTTTGTACACGGACTACCTATAATACATGAAACTGAAGCCAGTGCTTATTGGAAGGAATAATCAAGGATGTGAACGCGACTGGCTGCCACTTTTATTATAAAAAGCTTCGTGCATTTTCGAACATTTAACAATTATTTTTCTAGTGCTTGCTTATTTTTCTTCTGTTTCTTCGACAGGTTATGCCCGAATATGAGATACAGAAGCCGATAAAGACGGAACCACAGCGCGTGCCTGGAAGCTGGAATGCGTGTCTGCTTAATGAAATAGCCAAATTTTCATGGGATCAATTCAGCGACTTCGCACATCTAAGATTTGGCTGGAATAAGCAGTGGTGTGTATCACGGCAAGTAGAAGTTACTTTCACCACACTACGCTGCAGAATTCCGAAGTTGAATTATCATTTACACAAAGCTGGACTCAGCGCGTCTCCGTTATGTCAGTTTTGCGGTGAAATAGAGACAATAGAGCATTTCTTTTTATTCAGTCACCGGTATTCTAATCAGCGAAAAAGATGCCTCGTCGCTCCCCTTCAAAAGTTAGGATTACAAATCAATGTTCCGCAAATTTTATCATTTGGTGGCATTACATTAGGTTATAGCCACAGGGAGGTCCACTCTGCAGTGTTTGCTTATATACAGGAAACCAAAAGATTAGCATGCTAGTTTATATTGGCTTATTTTCAGTACTAATTCCAACCGGTGTTACATCCGTCAAACTTCACACCTGATAGACTGACTGTGTGCTCTGCAGAATTTTCAAGTATTAGCTCTGTTTTTTTTTATCTATTTCAGTAAAAAATTACAACGTTTATCTTTATCCTCAAGTATTTACCTCAAAATCCTGCCGCCCGGTTCTTGGCCCATCCCCCTTTGTGGGTAAGCGCCACTAGGAAGAGGTCATCATCATCATCATCATCATCATCAACACCAAGAGGTGGGTGGCGGAAACGTCCTGCAAGAAGCAAGTTGAGCACAAGTCGGCGAGCTGTGACGAGAGCGAGTCGGTACGCAAGGCAGGCCAACAGGCCTTCAGTTGCACACGCTCTTCGGTACGGCGACTCCAGGCGAAAACTCCTCTTGTTTCGTCTCGACGCGAGAGGTGGACCAGTGGCGGCGTTCGCTCCCTCCTCTGGGCCGCGCAGACGTCAGCAAAGGAAAGGAGCTCGGCAACGCTGTCGAAGCCAACAGGGCTTGATGGAGCTGCAGACAACGCCACGACCAGCCGGAGGACATGCGAATGGGTGGGCCTGTGTCGTGACTGATGTCTTCCGAAACATACACCTGTACGAGCACAGCGGTGAGGGCGACAGCGAAAGAGACGTATTGGGTGAGCGCATTAATTGGGATATGACTTCGTTCAAGCCACTCCGTCGGCTGTCTTTGGGTCCGCGAGGTCCTGAGCTGAGCGTCGTCTTCCATGGCGTTCGCTATGGACTACACGCTCCCCAAGACGCCTTCTACGAGCTTTTGCTGAGAGGCCGCACTGGTTGCAGGGGTCGACTCTCTCAACGACTCCGAGGCCCCGGCGGTGCGTCTCCGTAAACTCGCACAGCTGGCAGCGATTTGGAGACTGCCGAGGCCTCTTTCGTCTTGGAGTCGTATGGCCTTGGCGTGCTGGTGCTACTGCCGGGCAGCACCAACGGCACTGCAATTCTTTTATATATTTTACCGTAATCCTATTCTCGTTGCAGAACTTCTGCTTTTTGTATTCTTTTACTTATTTTTCTATCTATATGAAATAAATAACAACATTTTGTCTAATTGGTGTGTTATTTATACGCGCCTGCGTGGTCTCTCACTGAGACTGCTGCATGCCGAAGGAGAGGCCGTGTGCAATTTTAGAAGTGCGCTTGTACTTATTTCAAAGACCGTGAATAATTTATCGAGTACAAGAGGTAGCCTTGCTGAGCAAGTACCTGTAATTGCTTTATATCCGCATGCACAGGAAGAGGGTGTCCGCTTGCCCTATATTGAGCAAAGCACCACGTTACAACATATACAAGCATGATATCTGGAACAGAAGGTGAAGGCGTAAGATTCATTTTATGAAACTTCTGAGAACGCTTTGCGACGACTAATTCCACTTTTCTAAATGATTGTTTACGTGGCTGTTTTAATATTATGATGTCGTTAGAATCACGATAAATTATGCAGTAAATGTCGTGAAGATTCGACTTTCGATTTGGTGGAGCTATGCCCAAAATTGATTTAATGTACATGCATGCACAACATCAACGGATTCGTGAATTTCTTTTATGGCGGACGTCTTTAACCGTCTTATCGCTGAAATATGCTTGTCAGAAGAAAGCACCGCTTGACAACGGTTGGTTATAAATGCCTAACGTAAACGTAAACTTAGCGTAAAGTTAATTACCGTATAGTTAACGAATTTCTTCTGGACATTGAACACTGCCACAAAGCGTTGATGTCATCCACCATGCGGAAATTCATCATTCTGCTCGCTCGGGACGGACAACACCCTAACTTTTGAGGCGTCAAAGTAATTTGCTAGAACATCTAGTACAGAAGCAGGAATGAACTTAAGCAGACGCAGCCAATAACACAATGCTAAGGACCGTTCCAAGAACCAAGAAAAAAAAACTTGGAGGACACTTGAGCTTCGCTTTCAAGAGTAGAACGTGATAGCTTAAGCGGGCTCCGTGCGCATCGCCTTCTCAATTGCTAGCTTGGCTTCGGTTCCCGATGCATGCCTCAACCGTGCCGCAGGGAAACGATCGACTGTGCGCGTAACATTGGCCGTTTCAAGCCATCCTAGAATGTCTACTGCAAGTACACTTGCTAAGTGCCCACTACGCCATAATTCGTCACGTGATCGCGTTTGTGATCACGTGACGACTACCGCTCTGTGCAATCACGTGACCGGAAGCGCTCGCACTGCTCCGTCGAAAGGGCTCGAAGCGGCTGAGCCCGCTTGACGAGAGAGAAGAACAATCGAAAAGAAGCAGCCGAATGCGAGGCGTGCCCTCCTTTTCGACGAGCCGAACGCGATGCCGTCTGCGAGAGCGCGCTAGAGCGCTCCAAAACGACCAGCCGAAGACGCCATTATTCTTCTGGTTTTAATTTGTCATGTCTTCGTGTTCATTTTACTGACGTCACATACCGGACAAAAATTGCGTCACTGATGTGTAGGTGGACCCCTGCATCAAACACTTTCGTGTTAAAATTTGTCCGAATCTTCACTCTTTTTCACTGCAATAATGAAACAGAAAAGAAGCATTCATTCGTCACACGTGAGGAATAAGCGTTCCACATATGAAAGAGTGAGACGACTAGCTGTTTTGCCTGACTAGTGCTTCATTGCTGAAACTGCTCTGCTGATACTATTCTGAAGCGCTGAAACTACGAAGCGCTGAAACTACTCTTTCTAGGCAATAAAGTTGTGTTCTCTCTCTCTACTCTTTCTAGGCGACGCATGCTTGTAAATTCTGCTGTACCATGATTTTGAAGGGTTCGATGTTGAGAGAAACCAACATGTACTTCAGACGCAGTGATGCGAACCCTGGAGATGTATTCCTAGATCTAGGGTTGTTTCTCTCATTTGGGAATATGGCGTCTTTCAGGTTAAATATAGGAATTTTTGTGAGACTCGGGGAATGATACGTTACGTGGCCTATTAATACGCATTACCGAGTAATCACGCATTTACAACTAAAAGACCGTAAAACTACTTTCTAGTTTTCATTTAAAAAAAAGCACTGGCGTTCAGCTGGGCCGAGAGAGGGCGACAGAAGTTGTGACGCCAGATTTTAGTGGCAACCGCTGAATCGGTTCGCTGTAATCAAAAGCGAAACTTCGCGTTCTTGGGTGTTTAGAAAAGATAAGCGTATAAAATTTGGCGCCATGAGTGACCGCTGCTCTGTGAAACAAAGTGCCATTTCACCTTCTACTGCACGAAAAAGCGTGACAGTTCACTCTTGCCTTGTGCGCTCACCGTGTGAATAATAATGAGAACTCACAGACAATAATGCCAAGAAAGAGGGATGCTATTCGTAGACATTATGATATAAATATGAAGGAAATAAAGTGCATGAAAAGATAACTTGCAGATAATTTGCAGTATTCGCTGTTAGTTCCCATTAATATTATGTCTAACAAAGAAAAACGAGTCCCTAAACTTTCCCTTCCTTGGTTCACCGTGTGAACTTACTACATGTGAATTGGAAAATTCTAGATGGAGCAGGATACACTGGGCTATGCGACACGAGTAGAAAGAGCGCGAGAGTAATCACTAAAAGATATGGCAAAATGGGAAGCTGATTTAAGGTACAGCAGGCGGGTTTCAGTCAACAAAAAAGCCCTAGCATTTCTACTAGCATGAAACGCTGATTGCAAAGGTGGAAAATCGAAAATCGACCGCAACCTCGCAAGCCAGAAGCACAAGAAAGGCACCGCATCTTGCAATCGAGTCGCACGCCAACATGTGCGAAGCTTTCTTATACGAAGCTGATATATATGAAATACAAAGTTTTCCCATCGAAAGTCATAATAAGATGAATTTGCAATAAAATAGTGTAAATAACTCTCAACGGTCGACTCTTGATAGCGCGTGGAGCGATCACGGTGCTAAAAACTTACAGGGCCCCTTATGTATTTGCGTAAGATTATTTGCTTTTTTGCCTAAGATGACTCAAAGGCGAAAGCCATGTTCTTTTTCCTTCGTCGATGTATTGTTCGTTCCCCGCCCTCTCCAAATGTTTTCTGGAAGTACCGTGGTTTTGGACTGCCTCGAAAATCGGAGGCATTTCAAGCTTTCTGCACAGCACCTAATTCTGCATTGCCTCCGTATTCGGCCCACGGATCACAGAGGCAATATATACAAAGTGACGATGTCATTTGAGTACGTCATTATGTCACGTGACGTTATGACGTCACAAATTTTGGCGGTCTCTTATATCATGACCACGTAATAAGGGGACGCTATCACGTTATGATTTTTTGCATCACTCGTGATGACGGTGCCGACGCGGCACGCCGACGGTCAATTTTCGCGATTGATGAGGAATGTAAGGATTTCGCCTTAAGATATTCAGCCTTGTTACAACGCGGTAAAGAATAGCAATAACTGGCCAATGGGCGACAAGAATGGCGGGAAAGAGCACTCCTTCTCCTCTGACTGGACACATTCGCCGATTTTTCATACTGTTTACCAAGGTGTACTATCAGTGTGAAATGAAACGCGAACAGCGGAGCCCCTTGCCCGAGCATTAGGAAATGTATAGTGCGCGCCATCCTGTCATCACTATTGACAGGCACGCACACCCGATCAGACAGCACTGCCCACTCGAAAGCATGAATGAGGCACACGAGAGGCAAACCGCATGAGCCTATCTATCTCTAATCATAAGCGTGAGAACTGTACCACGCGCACCACTACTGGCGTTCCATTCGGAGCCGATGGTACGCGTAACAAGTTTTAATGTGCATCAAACTCGTCCAATCTACGCTAGTTGTCCCCAATAACCCGCTGGTCGATGAAAAATAAAATTTATTTTGTCGGCAAACGTTTTTTGTATGTGACTATAATTGGGAGCGGAGCGTGAACTTACTTTCAAGACTGTTTACATAACGCTAACTTTTGCGAATAAGCCGCATAATTGATTGCGCTTCGCTTCCAAAGCAGCACAGACTCTCTTTAACTAGCTTGCCGGGACGTTCGCGCATCCACGTAAGCTATTTCAACGCCATCCAGCCCAGTGAGTGACGCTACGAACTCGGTGGCATGATTGTGACCGCGATGGCTCTGTGTATATAGAAGATATGTTAAATGTTAACGTTTCTTAGCCTCTTGTATTGCCAGCAGCCATCTAAAGAACTATCATTAGAAGAAAATACAGCTAGTAATCGAGGAACGCCATGCGACGCGAGCAAACTACAACGAAATTGCTGCTGTTTTAGAAAGAGCCTAGCAGACGACAAAAGCCAAGTCCCCGCCTTCGCATCACCGGATGAATGTACGGATGCTGTGAGCGTCCCTTTATAACGCGGCGGTGACATGTGTTCCACCAGGCTCGAGAAAAAAAAAATAAGAAAAAGCCTTTTTCCTTTTTTCTCGCACCCCCCCCCCCCCGCTTTCGTTCTTTAGGTTGGCATATTGCCTTGTCTACTACGATTAAATCAATGTTACTACAGAGAAAGTTAGTGAGTGAGTGAGTGAATAAACTTTATTACGAGATCCGGCATGTTTGTGGTCCGGGCTAGAGAAAGACCAAAATAATTTCAGAGCTCAGTTCTCTGCCCCTTACGGCAGAGTGTGCTTACTTTTTCCACTGTTTATTTCTTTCCTTTCCCTCTAGTTTTCTGGCACCAATACTCTAGCCGTCTCTTACTTATTTCTATCGTTGTTCAGCTTTCCAATGTTGTCCCTAAAACCCAAGGCTTCAAGGCTTCATGGGCTTCATGGGTTCACCGGCGCGCCGTTCGCAGCGCCGTCATCGGTGGCGCACGAGGCGAATACCGCATTTCTTCCAGCATTAGTGTAGAACAATTTCTGAGCGATACCTGTGTGGTATACGCTTTTTTAGAGCGCCGAATTCATTGTAGTCATGAAAATTGAAATGTTATTATAACTAAGTAAAACAAAATTACACCACCTCCCACTAAAAGGAACCACGTGGGGATACGAAGCAGCGCATGGGTCGACTTAAAGTTCCGTTCATCACGGGCACCTTGCCCGATGTTAACGCGTCATTGCAAGTGGGGCACACGATGAATTCACTGTAGTTGCTGTTGCTGTTACTCGTCCCAAACTCTTGTTGGAGCACGCCACGCGGTTTCATCGTTCGTCTGCAGAATCTCGTTCCCCGACGCCATCACATGTTTGCTGAGAGAGTGTAAGGGGGAGAGGCCACAGCGTCTTACCCAGCCCTTACACAGACCCGAACGCGCCAGCGCGTGCCAGCACACATGATTTTGTCTGCGTTACGCCAAGCTAGGACAGCATACGGCAGCCCGGGCCCCTAAAGTGCTCTGCAGGTATCATCATTAAGACGGTCGAAGAACAAGAGGAAGAAGACTTCTCCTTGGCGCGAGCGCGCGCTCAGATGGCTATGCAAGGTGGGCGGTCGCCAATGGAACTACGGACACAGCTCAGCGCAAAAGCGGCTTCGCATCTAATAATGTACTTCTTGGCCAATCTCTCCCGTTGGGCAGTAACATCGAGTTGGTATTGAGGACAATCGAATGGGTCATCATCTTCGTCATTATCCCCATCATCTTACTTTCTAACGCACGAACACCTCGTGAGGTTCGCTCGCGCATTCGAACGCTGTGACTGAACAGGTGCGCGCACTTCGCTAAATCGCCGGGAACTTCCTCGGTGCAGCAGCTGAGATGGACCTCGACGAACTCAGCTGTAGCGAAAACCGTGGTGCTTCAAGTTTCGTGACACCCTCTAGATTCGATAAGACATCTTTGGCGTCAGAGTCAGCCCGACGTCTTCTTAGGACGGGGTGCGTACCCAGCTGGAACGCCCTCCACGAAGGCACCATGGTGAAGAGGGAAGCTGAGGTCAAGTCACGGAAGCCGGTGGAGAAACTCGATTGCTGCCGGCGCCGAAACCAAGCGTGCGACCTCTCCCAGAGGGACCAGTGCGGCCAGAAGTTCGGGAATGCGCACGCCCCTCGTGCCTTGCAAGCAGTTGGGTTTCAGCCAGCGGCCACATACAGGGACGGCGAACACGTCCTGATCAACAGGTACAGTTTAGCGTGATAATGATTGTTGGATTAGATGAAACACTGCATACGTACTGTCACTGTTTTCAGTATTGTGGGGAAAAATACAACGCCTATGAATAAGTGGCTTTTGCAGACCCTGGGTGTATATCATTGACAGCAGTTATGAACATAAGCGCAGTGCTATGCAGGATGGTGGTTAGTATATTATTTCATGTTGTACACCTAATTGTTCATGAGGACTTTTTGATGTTAGCAGGAGCCCCATTTAGGGTTAGAGCCTACGCTAGATTAAGGGCGCTAATTTCTGCTATAAAGGTGATATTCAAGACACTTGGTGCGCACAGAAACCAGGAACCAATCTATTTATATTCTGGCGTTTCAGCCCTTCGTAATATTAAGACATCTTCGTGCCGCTTGGCTGAATATGTAACTCATCACTTGTGATGAGCCACGTGATACAGGTAAAGCATTAACAGCCACGTGTCAAGACATTCATAATAATATGGTGTTGAAGTAATACCATTCGCATAATCTAATGGCATGCCCTAGCACGATGTCTCACGGGAACTGGCACCCTTCGCCTTCCTTGAAGTGTCACGTCGACTTCAGCGCTGCTTTAATCTTTGAAGTTATGCGCTGAAAATTAATAATTAAATTTTTTAAAGCCACGTTCAGTGTGTTCTTCACAACGAGCTGTTGCTTCTATTCATATTTCTCGCGCCGTGAACCATTAATACATTATGAGTTTTTCATCTCGATTCGCAGTCACTCTGGCCCATCAGAAAGCCATGTGAAATAGTTTCCCCTTAAATGGTTTATAGTGCCGAACCAACCAACATGTCTATTTCCGTATATAAAGGCAACCCCTCGGCGATGGCTAATGCCCTTGGCAATAGTTCGGTGTTTTACGCTAAATGTGAAAAAATATAACTTTGCGTTAATATCTGAAACTTGCGTATATTTGACATAATTCTTGTGTAGGTCATCTATGTGCCTTTCTGAACGCACAGAACAGCGACGTTCTGCCGTACTAACATCAGGCAATGTAAATAAGCTTGCCAACGTGAATGTAAATCGGTGTGCCTGGGGTCTCGCAACTTCTATATCAAAAGCCAAATGGTGAGGGGGTCCATACTTAGTTTCGTTTAATATAACTCATTGGGTTTTGTTATTACGGACAAAAAACCAGGTCGATGTGGAAGATTAAATTACCGCTTTCACTATACTTGCCTCCCTTATCATCAGTAGTCTTATCGATAAAGTTGCGAATACAGATTTCGTAGGGATCTGGAGCACTTTTATACTGCAATGTGAAAACGATGGCAATTTGATCAAACACCTATTTTCAATTTGATTTCAATTTGATGCTCTTGCAAACATGTCAGCGAAACACTGATGCCCCGCATGCTGCACGAATTTCACAATTTCCTGATAACACAGCCGAAAATGGCTTGCTCTCTTTTCTCAGTGCTGTCACGCGGTACGCATCAAGAAGAAGTGAGATATACAGGTCAATAGGTATTAGCAATATTTTCGGTAGCGAGATTTCCAGTAATCGGACTAAATCTTGCTTTTCCTTTCTAAATTAAAAGTATGCGTGTCGCGATGTCACAGACACCGACAAAGTGAACAATTGCTATTCTGGACAATAGTGACGGTCCACTGTATTGTTTGCTTTTTTTCCTGGCATGTGAAGTGGCAACGTCATTACCGCATGCGTCCATTTTCAAACAGAAAACACCTTTGTCGGTCGATTCTCTCGTACTCAGCCCACTACGACAATACTTGCTAATGTGTATGTATCATTGCTTTTAACATCACACTTAAGCTTGCCCGCGCAGAAAAGTTCTGTACGCGCCAAGTGAGCTTTTATATGTCTGCAGATATGGCTTCGTAATTATTGAATTAGCCGCCGCCCGCCGCTCTGGTCTAGAAGTTATGGTGCTTGACTGCTGGCACGAAGGTCGCGGGGCGCCCCGCCACGGTGGTCTAGTGGTTATGGCGCTCGACTGCTGACCCGAAGGTCGCGGGATCGAATCCCGGCCGCGGCGGCTGCATTTTCGATGGAGGCGAAAATGTTTGAAGCCCGTGTACTTAGATTTAGGTGCACGTTAAAGAAACCCAGGTGGTCGAAATTTCCGGAGCCCTCCACTACGGCGTCTCTCATAATCATATTGTCACGTGGTCGTGACCTCGACGAAGGCAGCAGTCAGCACGTCCGAGATGAAACTCTTTATTAGACCGAACTTGTGGCCGGGAAAATGACACTCCAGCTACAGCAATAAACTGATAGCGGCGAACAGAGCGTCGACCGTCGATCAACTGACAAGCGGTCAAGCGCGTCGGCTTTTATACAGGCGCTAAGGAGCTTTCCAGCAATATCGCTGGTGGCGGCATTATCTCTCGACAAAACTGGAACATTCGCGTGCGGCGCGCAATCTTAACAAAACGATCTACTAAAATCGTGAAGCTTCTCGAACACTGCTTCGCGGCCAGCGTCTAGCGTTGATAACCGTCCTTGCTGGTCAAACTTGAACACATCAAAATAAAAGAAGGAGCGGGCGTGGCAATATCGTGGTTTTGGGACGTTAAACCCCAGATATTATTATTATTAAGGTCGCGGGGTCGAATCCCGGCCGCGGTAGCCGCATTTACATGGAGGCAACAGGCTAGAGGCCCGGGTGCGTAAATTGAGGTGCACTTAAAAAATGTCGAGGGGGTAAAGAACCCGTAGTTCTCCACTGCAGCGTCGCTGATAATCATATGGGGAGTTTAGAACCTAAAAAATCCACCACTGAAAGCATCAAGACGTGAAGTATGTGCAGGACTAAAGAGTCCTACCTCGATAAGTGTCTTAACTTTTCGAGACTTGCGCGCACGACCTCACACTCCGGTGGCTCGCTCGATGTGCGTAAATGGTTATGTTTGAATTGCAATGGGTGTCGTCTTATTGTTGCACAGACAGAATCCTCTTTTTATATCAGCATCTGAGAACTTCCCTGATTGCGGCGCTGCTAATTTGCGCTAGCGGCGATCTATTTTACAGTGATAACAATTCTATCGAGATTCCAGGCGCATTTTTTCCGTCGCCATAGCTATCGGACTCCTTAGACGATGAAATCACCCCGCACGTTGTACGTGCTCTGTGCGAGTGAAAGCATGGGAGGGCAGCCGACGATCGCGGCTCAAATGGAGGTGAAACGCACAGGTCGCCCTCCGTCTTCCGAAAGGCCCATGAAGGAACCCGAAGGTGTGGTGCGTGGCTCCGGCAGGAAGTGCGCACTTTATTCAGCCGGGCACGGTTGCACGTGCGCCCTATACATCTTGACGGGGATCAGCAGACCACTGATACCTGTGTACGTGCCGTTTGCGTTAAAGCATTAGATTGCACGGAAGTCACTTCGCTCCCTGCAGTGGTACGGCTGTAATATTTTTGTGTGTGGCGTAGGATATGCAGCACTACGGTTATAAGACTTTTGGTTGTGAGAATATTGCAATACTTCTGGTTTACTTTAGTTTCACTATTTCATCACGTTCCTTATGTGGGAGGAGAAGTATGAAATATTGAGAAAATTAAATGCTGGTAATTTTCACGCTTAATCTCAAAACACAGCAAAAGTTGAAGAAAACCATGTATCATAGGCAATGTTAATATAAACATCAGAAAAAATTGTTACATTTTATGGCTTTCGGCAGGCCTCCATATTTCCCCAGTTCTTTAAGATCAATTTTTTTTTGCTCCACTGGTTCAAGCATCGCTGATATAGAAGCTTGCGTTTGTGACTGCAGGGCAGAGATTCGCCGCTCAGCAGCCATCAGGCGAGATAGTTTATTTTTTTGCCCCATAATATTGCGAAGCAGTTGTTCAACGCCCGAATGGTTTGTCAGAGATTGTTCTTCTTATTTGTCTCATTTTTCCAGCTTGGAACAGACTGTCTGGTCTCCAACGATGGTGACCTCGCAGGAACTCTGGAGAAAAGACCTCTACTACACCGCTCGTGCAACTCCAGAAATTCGCTTCGGGCGTGCGTGTGAGGTAAGCGTTGCGGCGAGAGATACGAGATGCAATGATGACTGGCAATTTTGTCCGTGGCACATAAGAATTCTTCATGTTAACTCTCGTATAGAGGATACGCAATCGTAATGTCGACATCTTACTCAATGTTTGTTCAAAGCGCGATGGCCTACTCCATTTATGTGTGAAGTACTGATGTTAAAACGCGGTCTATTTATGATAAAGAAACCATGCGTACGACTTTTCAACACCGAAGAACTGTTTTGAAGTGGTTAAAGAAGCCCAATGAGACATTCCAGTCTCGTTTCCTTTAAACGCACGTGACATCGCCCCTGCGTGAAAAAGAGCATGGTCTCGATGCTAAAAAAAACACTAGAAAAAAACCAAGAAAGTGCAACCATATCGACAAAATGGGACTAGAGAGAGATGGAGAGAATAAGAACAAAAGAAATGCGGGGAGGTTAACCAGGGCTGAGCCCGGTAGGCTACCCTGCACTGGGGAAGGGGGGAGGGGGAAGGAAAGTTAGAGAGGAGGAGAGAAAATCACTCTTTCAGCCGACGTAAGAGTTCCGCGTTTGACATCACAAATGGCGAATCAGTCCGGTATCCTTGAGAAAACGCAACAGCGCTTTTGTTGCCTTTCGGAACTGTGATGGGCAGCCCCATGGTCCCAATATTTTCGCGACAGTGAAAGCGCTTCCGTCTATTTGATTTAGTGCAGTGCTGAGGTGAAGCCTCTCGTTTGCGTATGTCGGGCAGTAACACAGAAGGTGCTCAGTAGTTTCTTCAACGGCACGGTCGTTGCACTCGGAGTTGTCGGCCATCTCTATCTTAAATGAGTAGGCGTTGGTGAATGCTACACCCAGGCGCAGTCGGCACAACACTAGCTTCCTCCCAGGAAAGACCAGGAAGTAGGCGCAGTCGTAGAGATGGGTCAAAAGAATACAGTCGATGGTGTGTTAACTGTGATGTTTGCCACTTTTGCAGTGCCACGTTCTGCGCCTGCTTACGTAGGTATCGAGCCGCATCAATCCTAGAAAACGGTATAGAAACAAGGTTCGTCTCTACAAGTGCTTTTCTGGCAGCTTCATTGGCGAGGTCGTTGCCGGAGATACCGCAATGACTTGGTATCCACTGAAACACAACGTTATGTCCTCTTTCAATCGCATAGTGCAGCATTTTTCGTATCTCCCACACAAGTTGTTTGTACGATCCGCGACGAAGTGCCGACGAAAAACATTGTAGAGCCACCTTTCAGTCGCAGAATACTGCCCATCGCTCAGCCGGTTGTTTCTTGATATAATAGACGGCTCCTCGCAGGGCAACAAGCTCCGAACCAGTCGATGTGCCCACGTGACAAAGTCTGTAAGTAAGGTTGATGTGTCGTGATGGGATGATGGTGGCGCTGGTGGAGCTGGCCTGGGTGGTAGAGCCATCCGTGAATGCGTGAATTCTGTCAGCATAAAAAGTATGCAAACAGTCCAGCGCTGCTTGTTTCAAGGCCAAGGTTGAAAGGTCTTTCTTGTTTCTGGTTCCTGGGACGGAAAGGCGCACTTCGGGTTGACGTAAGCACCACAAGGCTGATGGCGAACGCGCCGAGGGTGTGAAACCCGATGGTAGCAAAGCGCGGCGAGAGCGGACGACGTTGCAACTAGTATGCAACAAGATCTAGGAGATGACAATGTCTCTTAGTCCGCTAACGTTCAAAGAACTTCTTGAGGCATACGGCGTGTACTATTTCAGGTCGCGCGCGTCGCCGTTGGGATTGTGGGACTCCACCAGGGACAATTTCGTAGACTAGTGGCTCGAGTCGTCGGGTTATCTTGTAGGATCCGAAATACCGGCGCTGGAGCTTCTCCCTCAGCCCCCGGCGGCGAATCAGTGTCCACACCATAACGCGAGCACCGGGTGCGTGCTCTAGGTGTCGTCGTCGTAGGTTGTAGAGTCGGGCGTCAGTGTGCTGCTGCTCTTTGACGCTCGAGCGAGCTGGCGGACTTCCTCGGCGCGTTGAAGGAAGGCGGCGACGTCAGCCTGGATGCTCTCGTGCTCGACGTGCGGCAGCATCGCATCCAGTATGGTCGCTACTGTGCTGCCAAAAACAGGATTGAAAGGTGTCACCTTTGTTTTCTCCTGTAGTGTGGTTTCGTACGCGAACGTAACGTACAGAGGAGAATGTCGTCCCAAGTCTTGCGCTCGACGTCGACGTACATAGCGAGCATGTCGGCGAGGGTCTTATTCAAACGCTCCGTGAGGCCGTTTGTCTGCGGGTGGTAGGCCGTGGTTCGCCGATGCATAGTGTGGCTCAAGTGTAGGATCTGCTGCCTGAAGTCTGTATTGAATATAGTGCCTCAGTCGGTGATAAGGACCTCGGGTGCGCCATGACGGAGCACGACGGTCACGAAGAAGCTAGCGACCTCGGTTGCACTGCCCGACGCTAATGGCCTTGTCTCGGGGTAGCGTGTCAGGTAGTCTGTTGATACCACTATCCACTTGTTCCCGTAGGTCGACGTCGAAAAGGGGCCAAGCAGATCCGTCCCTATTTTCTGGAATGGTTTCTTCGGTGGTTCGATTGGTTGCAGGAGGCCGGCGGGCCTTGTAGGCGGTGTTTTCCGACGTCGGCAATCTCAGCAGCTTTTCACGTAGCGTGCGATGTCCACGTTCAGGCCAGGCCAATAATTTTTTTATTGTATTCGTCGCATAGTTCTAGTGAACTCCAGATGCCCTGCAGTCCGCTCGTCGTGATATCCCTCTAACATCTCTTGCCGTAGATTCACTGGCACCACGAGCAGGTATGCGGTTTTTTGAGGCGGTTACACTTGTCTTCGTCCAGGCAACAACTAAGACAAGTGCACTTGCCGAACGTTGGCTCCAGCGCCATTCCCTGTTCAAGAATATCTCCACGTCATAAAGTAGAGCTGTAATTTTCTTGACGTGTGCTAGTGAAAACTGTCTCCTGCACGCACTAGTCTGTCTTCAGTGCTGCTTTTTGTACACATAGTTGCAGCACTTCTTCCGTATTAAGAAAAAGAATGTTGAACAGGCTTTTAACATCGTGAAAGAGGAAGAGGTGGGGCGACAATTGCAAATGAGCACATTTGCGATGGTTTGAAATCTGCAAATGCACATGGGTATACTTATGCACACCCTTGCAATCGTTTAATATTATCGCATGAGCGTCAAGCACAGGATACGGTAGTTTCTAATATAGGCGACAATCAACGAAACCAGCGACGCGACGATAAGCGTCACACCTGCTTTCTGAACGTTTATTCGCACAGATAAGTCTGATGGTTCGTATGCATCTCTAAGCAAACACTGTAGCACGCGGCGCTCGTGCACGAGTGAAATCAGTCTGTGTGTTGTCGTCTCTTCTTTTTGTCTCTGTCTCATTTGCGCGATTCCACCCTTAAGGGAGCTCTGCCCTTGCGCATCGTGCAGGCAATCTCGTTACATATCTCGCCTATATTAGGCACTACTACGTCCAGGGGTCAACGTCCGGCGATATTATCAATATATTTTAATACCTGGAGTTTTACGTCACAAAACCACGATATGATAGAAGGACGAAGGACGTCGGCAGTGAAGGGGAGTTACTGCTGCTTGGACAATGCGACTTGCCCGAACCAGCCAAAAAGGTATTGCGTCTCGGTCCTAAGCATGGCTTCGCGCCTTCGCTGGATCCGGCGTAAAAAGTAGCAATGGCAAGATCGGTCGCAAGGACAGTTACTGACGATGAAAAAGTTCGTTGTGTATCGGAATGCCTAGATGTGTGTTCAAAAACGGAGCAAAGAGTAAGTGTTAAGAATCCCATCGCTTATGTCGTGAGGTGTCTTGTTGCTAGTCAGCTCTGTGGTCTGTTGTTTCTTCTGTTCGTCCTCGTTCTTTTGCGCGGTTTATTCATTCGACATGGAATCACACCAACTTGCCCAGTTAAACGTTCTAATGATTAGGAGAGACGCCGTAGTGGAGGGCTCCGGAAATTTCGACCACCTGGGGTTCTTTAACGGGCACCTAAATATATGCACACGGCGGCGATAATATTAATACATTGCAAGGGTGGACATCTATTTATTTGAATATAGTCAAAATATAAAACCATGATGACAGTTTAAAATAACAGAGGGCTGAGCTAGTTGGGGAGTATTCATGTTACAGAGACAGGAGCGTCCAAACATGAACACAAGAGAGAAGTCAAGACACCACAAATGCCGTAGTAACAACTGAAAAGGCGCACAGCTGCGGAAGAGAAAGAAGGCACGAAAACTTATCTGCGCATGCCCAAGCAATAGGCATACCTATCAATCCGGTACGCGTGGTGGTCTACGTGATAGATAACTATTCAGATTTCTTATTTATGCAGGTTAATCGATGGTTGGCTCACGCATGCGCTACCACTGTTATCGACATGCCGTTTATCGATAGCGCCTTTCTCGTGTCTTGTTTCTCTGCCCTGTCTGTGTCTGTGTCTTGTTTCTCTGCCCTGTGTTTCACGCCCTGTCTCTTTAGCACGGTGACAATATATGCTCTGGTATATGCGCCACGAATAGACAACACGCCGAAAATAACTTGTTACAATCAGTTATTTTCTGGATGTTGTCTATTCGTGGCGCTGTAGTTAAAAGTGAGTTATTACGTAGTTAATTAACTGGTCTATTCAGTTCTCGAACCAGCAAACGACATTCAATTTGCATTCTTCAACGAACTCAGACTATATCCTAATGCTCGTGGTTTCAAACTGATACATACCGAAAATGTTGTTTCGCGTTTTGCACATTTGTCGGGCACCCTGTTAGCATAGAAGCTATGGTGTTTGGACGCTTAGCACCAGGGGTCTGGTTTAATTATCGCCATGGCGAAATAATGTTTATAGGGGCCGAAGTGAAAAAAAAAGCTGTCTACCTATATTTAGAGATCAAGATTTTCAAGAGCTGTCTACCTATATTTAGAGGTCAAGATAATCAAGATTTATACAGAGCCTCCCACCATAATGTGCTCACGATTAATGCGCTGTTTACGCAGGTAAAGCCGCATAATTTTTTACACCATTTTCTGCGTGATTCAAAGTCAATTAAGCAGTTACCTATTGATTTATCTTGAACTGATGCGCCAACCACACTTTAGCTCCTTTACTGCTTTGGCAGGCAGCAGCAGCTTCAGCATGCAGCAATACGGTGGTCAAGACCTTGAACGCCACCCAACGGCGACAGGAAGCACCATCGACCTAGAACGCAGGATCACAGCAGTGTGAACAGTCAGCGGATGCAACAGATTCCTGGTGCCGCTGATGAAGTTTCCCAGTCTTTTCGGCGGTGGTCGCTGGCACCTGCTATGTTCCATTGCAGCTGATGAGCTGGTCAAGCAGTCATCGCTGCCGTTGGAACCAGCTGCACATGGGCAGAAGGGACATGTGTGGTACCGTGCTATGACTAGACGGCTGCAGGCACGGTTTGCGCGCATGCAAGTTGCCTGGTCACGCGTGGTCCGAGAAATTGCAGCTGGTACATTCTGCTTGCTACTACCATCGACTGTCACGATCAGGTAGCCGAAGAATGGGCATTCGCTTGTTCGGAAGCAATGTGACATGATTGTCGACGGGGCCATTCTGCTTCAGCCGGCCGTGATTTCTTTTCTAGTTTTTGATTATTGTGCGCTGTGTTCTTCTGAATGCAAATGTTGCGAGTTCTAATAATAAAGGTTTTCGAATGTCACACCTTCTTTTTTCGCTGGATAAGCCATTTCATGAGCATGTTTCGAGTGTCCGAAGCGCACACCTTTTATACAAATGACTGCGTTTTTCATTGCTAGGCGAGAAGCATTGTCACTAATAGTATAAGTGCTCTTATCTACCCTATATGTAAAGACTTCCAAATAAGACTGTACTTGTTTCTGCAGATTTGAGTTCTCTAATGCAATTCTTCGCAACCGAATGAATAAGAAACCAAAATGAGGTAGATGTTCTCGGCGTTGGTCGGTATTCGCTATGATGAAACCGCCCAATACATTTTTTTCTAATAAGAACATTATTCGTGGCTTTAACTGATTTAAAATCGCGAAGACCAACGTGCAGGGGAGTTGAGGGGCTAGCTTCTCTGTCGCTCTACGTAATCATGCTCAGCTGCACGAAACATCACAAGCATTGCAAAGCATTTCGAATGCAGTAGATCGGTTTGTACAAGCTAAACTTATTTAGCGGTTCCTTTTTGCAACGTCGTCGGAAATGTCCCTGAGAAGGCAGTTTACAGTAGTCTGAACATCTATTAGCACATTCACAACTTGACCCCGTATGCCATATTGCCCACTGCCGTGAGTCGGTGTACGTAGGGGTAGGCGAGGAGAAATGAGTCGTTCCTCAACTTCGTCGTGCTTGGGCAAACCCGCAGGAAATGTGTGGTACTTTTAGCCGTTACTCAAACTCAAATGAGGCATTTTACCGGCAAGCGAAGAGTACATATCTGTTAAGCTAGCTCTACACACATTATTCATTTTATGTGTAGCATGGGCCAGTATTGGGGCTTGCCCAATGTCCATGGTAGAGCACTGCACGGGCCCGGGCTTGAGGCTGCGGGCCGGGCCGGACTCGGACCCGCTCATTAAAAGGCGTAAGTCGGGCCTTCGAGCACACGCGAACGTTATGCATTGCATGGTCTAAGGTATACTGTGCCAAGCTGAAGTGACACGTGCAAAGAGCTGGATCTTAGTAAAGCTTAGCACTAAAAATAGAACAACAGTTGAAGTGCTATTTTTTTTCACCAGTACAGATATGATTGGCACTGTATATGTTCACTAACGTTTCGTCTGCTGGACCAGACTTTGTCAAAGTAACAAGTACATCGTGGTGGGTTTCCTTATAAACACGCCAGATCACGTGTATATATATATATATATATATATATATATATATATATATATATATATATATATATATATAGCGCACCCGCGTCCTAGGACTTAACAGCGAATCAGCTTAACCGCTGAGCTACCACCGCGGGCAAAGCAACATTTCGATGCATGTACACACAGGATTTTCCGTCTGATCGCCCGCTACAAAGCGCACGGCATCGTTAATAATAATCATCAACGACTAATATCCTCTAGGGCCCGGGTCGGGCCTGGTCATGAACAAGCGCCGCTGGATTAGTTTAGTAATGAACGCTGGGCCCGGGCCCGGGCTTGGAACGACGGGCCCGGGCCGGGCTCGGGCTGTGTACGGTCAAGTACGCCGGGCCCGGGCCGGGCTCGGGCTGGGTTTGGTCATGTATGTCCGGGCCCGGGCCGGGCCCGCGCTTGGAACCACGGGCCCGGGCTGGGCTCGGGCTTCATAAAGGGGGCCGGGCCCGGGCCGTAAAATCCGGCCCGTGCAGTGCTCTAGTCCATGTTATATACCCGCTAGGAGCGGCTTGTACATACCCGCTAGTTAAAGAGAGCTCCTTCATTTTTAGTATACTGGAGGTCAGCATTGGAACTTGCCCAATATCTGTGGCACATAGCCGGTCACCCTTCTTCGCTGTGCTGCGAACGGCGCTTGCCCGGATTAAGCTCGGCTTAACAGCTGCGTTTCTAAAGTAAGAAAAAAACCTACAGTGAACGCGGGCGGTGCTACCTTCTTGTGCACTGCCCGTAGAAACGTCTTGTACATCGGAGCTGTTATCCTTTTCGTTATGCCATTACGCATTCGCAAGAACTATCATCATCATGAATGACCTCTACATTTGTAGCGCGTGAAACGCAATAACTCGGCCGGCGGGCCCTCTTCGTCCTCTTCTTCATCTTCTGCTTCGCTCCCCGAAGATATGCGGCCTGCGCGCGCTCTCCGCTGCGCCGATTTGTCCGGCGTGGGATGCAGTAGCTCGGATGTGCGAGAGGACAAGTACAAAGAGAAAGAGAAAGAAGGAAAGAGAGAAACAGAAAGATACAAAGAAAGAGAAAGATATTAATAGAGAGAAATAAAGGGAAGGAAGAGAAAAAAGAAATAAAGACAGAGAAAGAAGTACAGAGTGAGATAGAGACAGAAAGGAACAGACACAAAAGAGATAAGAAACAGAGCACGAGAGAAAGAGAAGGAAAGACGGAGAAACAAACGAAGAGAGAGGAAAAAACAGCGAGAGCGAGAAAGAGATAGAAAGAAAGTGGAAGCGAGGAAGAGAGCGAGTGGGAGAAAGAAGGGAAGAAAGCGAAAATAAAGTTTCAGCGCTGTTCCTTGAGGCTTGGCACCACTAGTGCGACCCTGCCTTAATTTTTACGTCGACCAAGGTGGCTTTGACACAAACCACGACGGTGATTTGACAATTAAAGCACTTAGGTTTGCACATATAAGGGGTTGACCCATTATCCCTAGCATCGGGAAATCAAATGTACCCGATCATCGAGCGAGACGCGTTCGTGTTTGCTTGTGCGACTAGATGTCATGGTGGGTAATGAAAATAGTGCGCGCTTTGTCGTTCTCCGTATGCGCATTGCCTCTAGGTGGCATTCCTTGAGGCGTCACACTCCATGACAGGGATATGAGCTTCCGCGTAAAGGAAGACAGAGGGCAGTCTTCGGTGATTCCTTAAGCATTGAGACCATTCACTAAGACAGGAGCACTTTCCATATACCTCATTGGCTGGCAATATTTGAAGTTATAAGGCGCGAATAAGACACGGATGAAGAATAGGAACACACACACACGGAGCGCTCCGTGTGTGTGTGTTCCCATTCTTCGTCCGTGTCTTATTCGCGCCTTATAACTTCAAATATGTTAAACCAACAAGCCCAGTCTGCCATTCTTACATCGTATATTCTAGTTCATCGGGCTCTCTTCTAAGTGTTTCCAATCCCAGCACCACAGTTGCGTTGATCGCCGTCGCCACATGCAAAGCTCGCATGCTGTCATTCTGCAATCGTCACCGGATTTTACCTGAGGACGTGAGGCTACTGTTCGGAGGCTTCAACCCTTCTATGGGTCATGGGAAGCGCATATGCAGCATCCTCAAGTCGGAGTGGTCAAGGCAGGCACGCCTGTACCGAATACACCTGGAAGCCCAACTACACAGCTCATTGGGAGCGGAGCGAGCAAGGCGGGTGTTGTGGCATTTCAGGCATCTGGCCAATCTGGCAACCGAATCCCTCTGGCAGTGTACTTTGTCGCAACTGCGAGCATACCGTCGTCCAAAAGTGAGAACGTTACAAGGGAACAGGATCTATACCGAGGGAGACGTCACGCTGCCAGAGGATGTCAGCATGGGTCTCGCCTTAGGGCCAAAGTTCGCTGTGCAGCCTCGGGACACCGGCCCGGAGCTGCTGTCCTTGGTGCACAATGTGTCCGGCTTGGCTCCCGCGAGTGAAATGGATATGTGTGTGTCTAGTGGTGTAGATGTACTTCTACGTGACCAACAGGAACCAGGGCGTCCTAATGTTCGTCGTTTGGCGTCCTACCTGAAAACGAACTCGTACTGCGTTTTCCCATCGAACAAGGTAGTTGGCTTCGCCGTCTTTCCAAGGGACCTTTACAAGGTGAAAGCGCTTGAAGCGTTGAGTTCTGTCTTTCAGTGCCGCGAGAACGTCCAGATCAAAAAGCTAAAAAGTGAAGCTAAGAATCTCGGCGAGAGTATGAACCTATCAAAGTTAGTTAGGGACATCAAAAGTAGCAAATCAGATACTCTCGAGGTCTTCTTCAGTGCAAAGACCCACAAGGAGAGTTGTCCCCTCAGAGTAATCGTGTCAGAACGTCACACCTGGCAGAAAGGTCTCGCCGCCTTCCTGCTCGATAAGTCCCGGCTTCTTACGGTTGACGATCCCTATCAGGTGAAAGATTCCAGTGAAGTAGTTCACTTTCTTTCCGGTCAAGCAGGGGTAGCCCTGGACGCTTGTTCTATTGACCTGAAGGACTTATACTATTCCATACCGAAAAATGCGTTGCTTCAGTGCGTCCAGGACAGCACAGACCGATACGGCCCCCTGTTTTCAAAATGACGCAGGTATCCCAGAAGGAAAATTCATGGCATTGCTAGAACTGTATCTGAGTTCGACCTATGTCGAGTGGGACGGTAGCCTATACCTGCAAATGAGCGGCGTTTCTATAGGTTCCTGTTTAGCGCCTTTTTTAAGTGACTTGTTTTTAGCTCGCGCTGGCAGGGACCATTTCTAGCCTTCTCGAGGGTAGCGGTGTTATCAAGGTGTTTAGATTCGTAGATGATTTTTTAGACCTCATTGACAAAACGTTCATGGATACCGACAAAGTCGTGACTAACACCTTGACAACTTTTAGACATGTTTTATCTCCTTTAATAGTGACACACGAACTTTCGGTAGATTCGACTATAAGATTTTTAGATCTAAGATTGTTTTTAGCTACTGACCATGCATGTTGGCAATATGAGCCTCGTGCAAACAAACCACTGCTGCCTTTTAGCTCGTCCCATTCCAAGCTTGTCAAACGTAGCATCGCCAACATGTGCCTGCTGAATGCTTTCAAGAAATCCTGCCCACACAGAGCAGCTGACAGTTTCCTCAAGCAGGTTGACCGTCTTGAGGAGGCAGGCTACCCACAGCACATTCTGGTGTCTGTGGCGGAGAAGATGTTGAGGAAGTCGCGGAACCGCCACGCAAGTGAGGAGGCGCCCCAAAGCAATGTCAAACTTGCTGTGATTCCGTATGTACACCGCGTATCCCATAATTTGAAAAAGATTGCCAATCATGTTGATGTAAAGGTGGTCTTCTCTGCCCCGTTAAAACTCTCCAGGCTCTGCAAGATGACTAACCCTTTCCTCAGGAAAGCTCCGGCCTGCATTATCAGCCACAAGAACAAGTATGTAAGCTGTCAGAAGGGCGTGGTCTACGAGATCCCCTTGTCGTGTGGTAGAAGTTACGTTGGCCAGACCGAACAGTGCCTGAATGATAGGCTAATACAGCATAATAATAACGTCAGAAATGGCAGAGAGGGCCACCTCGCGATACATTGGGATTGTCATTGTGTTCCGGACTTTAGCGCCTGCGCTGTAGTCGGCCGAAGTCCTGATAAGTCAGTAGGATTAATTATTGAGGCTAAGAAAATAATCGAATCAGGTGATCTATGCGTCAGCGTTGCCTCCATTTCATTATCGGCAAAAGAGTTACGCTACTTGAATGCGACTGCGCATTGAGGCACGATGACTGCCCGCGTGGTGTATAAATATGTTTTGTGCTCTTTCTAAATAAATCTATGTTGGAAGTGGCAAAAAAAAAGGCGCTCCGTGTGTGTGTGTTCCTATTCTTCGTCCGTGTCTTATTCGCGCCTTATAACTTCAAATATGTTAAACCAACAAGCCCAGTCTGCAATTCTTACTGGCAATATTGTTTATTTTGCTTTTCCTAGTGAAGACGACTGATGTTCACAATGTGGGTATTGACCTTCCTAAAGATTCCACATGCAAGGCGCATGCAGTCTAAATATATGTCATAATCTCACAACTCTGAATTGTTCGGGAAGAAATACGTTTGTAGGTTAGCGGCTTGCGCTGTTCTTGAGACGATCTTGTCAGAAGTGATGACAGGCATATTTTAGACGTTGTTTTAGACGTTGTAACGATAGGCATTTTGGCCATTTTCGACCGATCTATCTATCTATCTATCTATCTATCTATCTATCTATCTATATATCTATCTATCTATCTATCTATCTATCTATCTATCTATCTATCTATCTATCTATCCGCCTACGTCTGGTGTGCTCTTGGGGTCGCCTCCTTAACTTGGTGTAGACCTAAATTCGCATGGGAGGGTGAGAGGGTTTGACGAATATGACTGTCTGATCATGACATGAATAACTTGAAACCCTGTCGCGTACGTCGTCAAACCCTTCCCCGCAGACACGTGTGGTGGGGCACATACCCGTTTACCAGGGGCAGCGGTATACGGATACGCGGCACAGGTGATTGATTGTTTATATCTATCCAGGAACGGCAGGAACAGACATTGGTAATTGAAATGCGAGAGCGTGAAGACCGACATCGGCAGAGTTGACCCGACGATTGCAAATAACGAAAATTACAATCCCAGCAGGAATCGGAACCCAAGCATTGTGCGTGGCAGTCAGGTCTTCTACCACAGAGCCAAGCCTGGTCTAGAAACTGCTTTGGAAAAACACATTATAGAGGCGTAATGTCGGTGCGTTGTCAATTGCTGTAGTAGTGCTGGCTTTCTAATTTTATAAAAAAGCAGTAAACACTACATATTTACTCCTACTATAGAGATATCATGTCAGGCTAACGTCAGTTGTGTTTCCAGTGTTGGCTACGCTTTTACACCATTGTAATAAGTATTACTTTTTTATTCCCATGATTGAGCAGGCGCAGCTTGACCTAGGAGGTATACACTAACGAAAGTTACGCATGATATTCTCATCATCACACCGTAAAGTGCAATTCGTTTCGACAATACTGATATATGTGCTCTAACGTGTGGCTGACGTTACGTAAGACCATTAGTTTCCTTTTAACGCCTGTGTAGTCGACGAGTCTGGTAAACCCACGATGTGCACACAACTACTACGCTCACAAAAATACGTCAATCCACCTCGTAACGCTGCCATGAAAGCAAAATATGCAGCATAGAACTACTCGCTGACTGCTTTGCGTGAAACCGATTCCGAGAAGGAGTGGGGCCTGTCGATTTTTTTTTCTTTTTGGTTGGTTGATTGCGCGGCAGCAATTTTATTGCAACAGCGATTAGATGGGAACTCTCAGCGGTTTTTTTTCGTCGCGTCATGTTCCGAAGTCTAACTCGAAAACAGCGCCCCGAGGATCATGTGTTCTACGCGCGTGTGGAATGCACGCAAGCGCTCGGGACGAACGCAGCTGAAGCAGAGATCAAACGAGCCGGCCATCTCACTCGCATGAAGGGTGCACGCAATAACATCTCCCCTCGTGAGAGGACAGCAGACGATGGCTCCTAAAGGAGTGAGGAAACGTCAAGGCCAGCTTTCGTCGGGCGAAGGGCGCACGAGTGTCGGTGCGAGGTGCGGGGGGGGGGGGGGGCGCTTGGTTACACGCTTGCTCATTCTACACACGTTATTTCGGCGGCTGGCTACAACTGTCGTAATGATGCCTACAGGTTTGGCGTGGTGGCTCAACGACTTCGCACAGCTGCGCATTTAGTCGATGCCGCCCTACGCGTATCGAAGTGAGAATGCGGGCTGACAAATGAGTTGAAATGCTCGCGCTGTTGACAAAATGTTTAAGTTTCGTAAGCTACATTTAGTAGTTGTTCAGGAGTATGCCCCTTTTTTCAGGCATTTCCATATTATTATCATTTCTTTACAGTTAATGCCAATGGTATCAGGTTGGTGTCTCCTCGTTCGCGATTGTCGTGGGTAGGAGTAGCGAAACTTTAAGCGATCTGCAAGCTTGTTCCGGAGTTACAGGTCCGCTACTTGGAAAGCGTATTTTTGTGTGCTTCAAGCTACCACCGGTTTTAATTTCACCAGTGAAGCCTCGAGCAATCTGCTTACCTTGGCAGGTTCTGAGCTAGTCTGTGAAAAAAAACTGATGAAAATGGCCTCGCCAGGTTGGAATTGGTCATTAGGGACCTGTCCGGCTGCCTCCATGTTGCTAGCAGACCCCCATGCAGCTCATACATCTATTCCTGTTGGCGTCATTGCCTGCGCATGCTTCCGTCTTGTGTCTCATGGGGAAGCTCAAGAACGGGAGTTCGATTCCCACGTATGGTGACCGTACTTCGATGGGGACGAAACGCAAGAACAGGTGTGTAGTTAGACTTAGGTCCACAATGAAAATCACCAGGCGGTGCAAATTGTTCTGGAGTGTACCATAGGTCGGCAAAAATGCGGAGTTCACTCAGACTCACCATGAAATATATTTTGTCCTTAGAGCTCACTCGAACTCAGACTCACCAGAATTATCCTCAACCGGACTCAATCGGACTCAGACTCACTAAAATTTTTCTCAACCGGACATCTCATCATCAGCCTGTCTACGCCCACTGCAGGGCAAAGGCTCTCCCATGTTCCGCCAATCACCCGGTTCCTGTGCTTTTCTGCTGCCACGTTACCTACAAACTTATTATTCATCTACCCACCTAATTTTCTGTTCCCCTCACGCGTTTGCCATCTCTTGAATCCAGTCAGTACCCTTAATGACACCGGTTATCCGCCGACGTGCTACGTGCCCGACCTCCAACCGGACTCACTCGGACTCAAACTCACCAAAATATTACTCAGTCGGACTCACTGAAACTCACACTCACGGATCTATTTGAGTTCAGTGTAGTCCGAGGAGTCGACCGATGAGTCCGTTAGCCCATCATGAGCTTTTCAACATGTGTCAGGCCAGGATCTCGCATAATTGGTGCTCTACTTTGCGTCTTTGATCTCGTACCTTCAAATTAGTTATCAGGGTTACAATCAAGTAAGAACATTTTTATTGAAAGATATGACTCACGCAGATATTTTGATAAAGAACTACCTGTGAAAGAGTTTGTGGGGGGTGTCACCTGTCCGCCTCTCCACCTTCCGTACTCACGCCTTTGATCAATAAATATTGAGCTGGGTATGAACTCTTGGGCTCTGAAAAGCGCGTGAGAATACGGGACTATGACGTGAGCGACTAAGGCTGATATTATTGCTGAGCTTGCTTAGATAGAGCCATAGGTCGGCAAAAAAGTGTGGAGCTCACTCAGACTCACTCAAGAAATATTTTTGCGCTTAGTGCTCACTCGGACTCAGACTTACCGAAATTTCCTCAAGCGGACTCACTCGGGCTCAGACTCACTAAAATGTTCACAACCGGACTCGCTCGGACTCAAGCTCACCAAAATTTTATTCACCCGGACTCACTGAGACTGAGACTCACGGCACGATCTGAGTCTGAGTGAGTCGACTCATGAGTGAGTTTGCCGACCTAAGTGTACCATACGCTGTGCATCATAATTATTATTATTATCGTGGTCATGTACGGGCAAATGGCCATCTAGGTAACATTGTTGCTAGAGATCTTCCATGTTAGTTTTATTCTGGCTGTCTGTTTAGATGTTGTAACTGCGTGTATTCCTGCTGTAGCACATCCATTTAAAAGAAATGGCAATATCACTCAAAAGGCGAAAAAATATTGATATGCGTATCAATCTGGCAGACAGCTACACCAACCAATTTTCACAGATATAGTGAAACTTAGGGTGGCGTCTCCTTCGGCATAGGCAGTCGGGAAGAAAGCGCAGACGAAGCTTCATGACTGTGGCGCTGTGAGGAACTTGACGAAAGGACAGTTAAATAAAAGACACACACAGGATGTCACAACACGAAAAGAAAAAAAAGGAAAAAGCAAAATAACGGCAAAAACCAAAAAAGCACATCTTGCGCATCAGTTAAACACTTCGCCGCCCACAATATGCACTTGCAAAGCAAATGTGTTTAGGTTATCATGCCTGCCTTTAAAAATTCCATGTCTTACTGTCTGCACGTCCTGCTGCCTGCTGCAGGTATATTGATGATTACCTTGTCTGTGTTCCTGAGGTACGTGACCATTGCAGACTAGAAAGCGTTTTATCGTTGTTTAAAAGTCAGTTCCAAGGGTTACAGTTTACTTTGGAAAAGCGTGTAGGTGGTGTGATCAAGTTCATGGAGATTGAAATTGTCTTGAACAAGCACCATCTTTGTTGGAAATATTTTCCTAGGAGAGAGAACGAACTTCTTAGGTTTGATTCAGGTCATTCAAATCTGGTCAAAAGAGTGTGGCCTTGCATTGGTTGCAGCAAGCCATTAAAATGTCGTTTAGGCACACTGCTCAAGATAGCATCGCAAGACAGGTAACTAGGCCTAAGCAGCCTTTGTACCCGATGAGCTGATTTGTTCGGTAGCCGAGAAAAGAGCTGTGCAACGTCACATCCGGTAAGACGGTGCCCCTTTCTCAAGTTCGAGTGGCGTGATTCTATGCAAAACGTCCCAGCCATTTTGGCGACCATCTCAAGTGTTCTCGAAAACAGTCATGCCGATTTATTGCCAGGAAAAAGAGTGACTTGCTAGAATATTTCGCAGAGAAAAAACATTTTATCCGCGTGGGAGCCTCTGGATTTCGAAAAACCATTGGAGTGTTGTGTCATAATCATTATTCTGAGAGTATCGTTTCTGGTTTCAATACCAAATGTACAAAGGCGTTTGTCAAAGGTGTTCGAAGCTCAATATTATTACTGCAATTTTCCAGTCGTATGCGTCTCCAGAAAATTTGCCAAAGCGTTCCATGTTTGTATTTTTTCTGTTATAATATTGCACTATGTATGAATATCTGAGTAATGAATAATTACTTTGTCGAAGGTATTTTGCCTTAAAATATTTTCAGACCCCTGATGCTTCTAAAGCTTGCGAGAAAAAATCACAAATTTGAGGAAATCACTATTTCGACCTACATTGAGACGCAAATTAGACCACGTGATGCTCCTATTAAAAATAAGCTTTATACCTCCATCGAAACAAAATAAGTAGTTCTTCTTATATGGCAAGTTTTACAATTGCGCTATTGCTTTTGGGAAGAAAACAATTTTTGAATTTCGCCACTGACGGCAAGAACGAGCTTCAAAAAATTATATAAAGTATTGCTGTCCGAGATGAGCCTTTCAGCTGAAACAATTCAGCCCATTTCTGGGAATACATTAGGATTCCTGGACATTACATATATAAATACATGTTCTTTAGCCGGTGAGGCATCTGTCGCCATGGTAGCGTTTACATTCGGCGTCAAATAACTGTTCGAACTATTTTTGTTTTAATACGAGAGAGATGTTACGCGTTGTTCGACAAGTCCTCATAACCCGTCTGCACTCCGTCAACCATCCGAAATAGATTATACTCACAAATGCATACATCAAGCGCTTATTCAAGGTTTGTACACTGACTACCTATAATACATGAAACTGAAGCCAGTGCTTACTGGAAGGAATAACAAAGGATGTGAACGCGACTGGCTGCCACTTTTATTATAAAAAGCTTCGTGCATTTTCGAACATTTAACAATTATTTTTCTAGTGCTTGCTTATTTTCTTCTATTTCTTCGACAGGTTATGCCCGAATGTGAGATACAGAAGCCGATGAAGACGGAACCACAGCGCGTGCCTGGAAGCTTCTTCCTTTCAACACCAAGAGGTGGGCGGTGGAAACGTCCTGCAAGAAGCAAGTTGAGCACAAGTCGGCGAGCTATGACGAGAGCGGTCGGTACGCAAGGCAGGCCAACAGGCCTTCAGTGCACACGCTCTTCGGTACGGCGACTCCAGGCGAAAACTCCTCTTGTTTCGTCTCGACGCGAGAGGTGGACCAGTGGCGCCGTTCGCTCCCTCCTCTGGGCCGCGCAGACGTCAGCAAAGGAAAGGAGCTCGGCAACGCTGTCGAAGCCAACAGGGCTTGATGGAGCTGCAGACAACGCCACGACCAGCGGAGGACATGCGAGTGGGTGCGCCTGTGTCGTGACTGATGTCTTCCGAAACATACACCTGTACGAGCACAGCGGTGAGGGCGACAGCGAAAGAGACGTATTGGGTGAGCGCATTAATTGGGAGATGACTTCGTTCAAGCCACTCCGTCGGCTGTCTTTGGGTCCACGAGGTCCTGAGCTGAGCGTCGTCTTCCATGGCGGTCGCTATGGACTACACGCTCCCCAAGACGCCTTCTACGAGCTTTTGCTGAGAGGCCGCACTGGTTGCAGGGGTCGACTCTCTCAACGACTCCGAGACCCGGGCGGTGCGTCTTCGTAAACTCGCACAGCTGGCAGCGATTTGGAGACTGCCGAGGCCTCTTTCGTCTTGGAGTCGTATGGCCTTGGCGTGCTGGTGCTACTGCCGGGCAGCACCAACGCCACTTCAATTCTTTGATACATTATACCATAATCCTATTGTCGTTGCAGAACATCTGCTTTTTGTATTGTTTTATTTATTTTTCTATATATATGAAATAAATGACAACATTTCGTCTAACCGATGTGTTATTCATAGGGGCCTGCTTGGTCTCTCACTGAGACTGCTGCATGCCGAAGGAGAGGCCGTGTGCAATTTTAGATGTGCGCTTGTACTTATTTCGCAGACCGTGAATAATTTATCGAGTGCACGAGGTAGCCTTGCTGAGCAAGTACCTGTAATTGCTTTATAGCCGCATACACAGGAAGAGGGTGTCCGCTTGCCTATATTGCAGCAAAACGCCACGTTACGATATATACACGCATGAAATCTGGAACAGAAGGTGAAGGCGTAAGATTAATTTTATGAAACTTCTGAGAACGCTTTGCGACGACTAATTCCCCTTTTCTAAATGATTGTTTACCTGGCTGTTTTAATATCATGGTGTGGTTAGAATGACGATAAATTATGCAGTAAATGTCGTGAAGATTCGACTTTCGATTTGGTGGAGCTATGCCCAAAATTGATTTAATGTACATGCATGCACAACATAAACGGATTTTTGAATTTCTTTTATGGCGGAGTTTAACCGTCTTATCGCTGAATTGTGCTTGTCAGAAGAAAGCACCAGTTGACAATGGTTGGTTATAAATTCCTAACGTAAACATAAACTTAACGTTAAGGTAATTAATGTATAGTTAACGAATTTCTTCTGGACATCGAACACGGCCACAAAGCGTTGATGTCATCCACCACGCGGAAATTCATCATTCTGCTCGCTCGGGACGGACAACACCCTAACGTTTCAGTCGTCGAAGTAATTTGCAGGAACATCTAGTACAGAAGCAGGAATGAACTTAAACAGACGCAGCCAATAAGGCAATGTACCGGAGCGTGCCGCGAACCTTAGCCATGAAGGCTAGTGTGGAACACTCTACTGTGAGGAAAATCAACCAATTTCAAAAGTTGGCGCTGTGTATAGGCTTCTGTGTCAGATATGATATACCACAAAGCCCACCGTACAACAACAGCAATCAACCATATCTATTGTGGTGAAATATGTCACTAAAATAAACGGGAACGCATAGGAGTCGATGTTTATAACTGTCGTGTTCTTGTCTCGCATTGTTGTGCGCCTTAATAATTAGTAGCAGCTACCATCATACCATGTAAGTGAAGCAGTGCACTCAGAAAGACGAAGTGGAAAGAGGCAAGAAACACCCGACACTCACTGCAGTTGCAACGGCTATCACGTTTTGCTGGTTTCTATATTAAATTAAGCTGCGGTACACAATGAACAGAGGCGTTTGGGGTCAAGTTTGCAGCATTGTTTTTAAAAAAAACTGTACTCAGGCTGACATTAATTTACTAAGCCCTGCTCATGCTCTTGCATATTCGCTCTGTATGTGGCAGGCGGCCCACGAGTTCTGAGGGCAGAGTGCACGGAGTAGGGAACGCAGAGTTTTAATAATGCTGTTGGTATCTCAAGTCATAATTGCTTTCACTGGTTGTTCTTCTTCAATATATTTAAAAATCGCAGCAAGAAGAGAAGCCCTGCAAAACAGATTTGCCTATTTCAGCCAGAATGTACAGGAAGTACTGAATATTAATCGTTTCTGTATTTACATAGTTACCTACACTCAAGCGCCTGTGTATGTTATCAAATTATATTTTCACAGCTTTGCCGACTACTTTTCGGCCGTCCGGCTAGCCGAAGATGCCACCTGGCTAAGATGACTTCGAGCCGTCACCTGAGGCACGCCCACCGCCATCGTTATCGACGGTGGGTGAGACGGGAAAGGGATTAATCCCCTATTGCACAAGCCTCTCCCGAAGGAAACTGTCGGACCAGCTCTAAATAAAGTTTATTCGCTCACAGATAGTGTGACCAATTTTCAAAGTAAGTAATGTTCATTTTGCGCACATTCACAAACATGCATTAATATAACGAACCGGATTTTTGTGTGCAGTGTTTGGACGTGTAAATGCGCGCGCAAGTAGAGTTGTGCGCGACGTCTTACAAGTAATTGATTACTTGTAATCAATTACATATTTTGGTAATTATGATATAATCGGTTACTTTTTCGAAACTCTAACGTTCCGGGTAATGCAATTATATTTTCTTGTAATTGATTGCCGATAATCAATAACCTTTTTCGAAAATCAAATTGTAACCAGTCTTGTACGGCAGTTCCCGTCCCGAAAAATATGCGACCGCTCTTTAGGGACTCCCCGTCCTGTCAGACGGGAGGTCCCTACAAAGCCTATTTTTTCACCTTTCCTTGGCCTTACCTGCAACGCCTTACCCGAGCACCAGCAACAGCGAGGCGCGACGCTTCATAGAAGACATGGACATTGGCATCGAAGCACTGAGAAACTTCAAGCTGGTGCACAAAGTTTTCCTACGTTATAACACCACCCTTCCCTACAGCACATGCTTTGAGAGAGTTCAGTGCAGCAGCTGACCTCGTAACGAGGAAACGTGGAATAATAGGCGACGACAACATTGAAAAAGAAACTCCTGTTGAAAGTTTACAATGTGTAACACTATATTACAGAAGTCACAGTAAGTCTCCCGCCTCCCCGCCTTCACGCAAGCCTCCGGCCTTCTATATAGCATGCAAGCCTCAGTAGTTCCTTGTAGTTTGAGTAAACTTGTGTTATTGCGTTATGGCGATAAAGTTTTGCAGGAAAGTAACGCAAAAGTAATCGATTACATTTCTGTACTTTCTCAGTTACTTTCCTGGGACTGTAGTTCACCACTGTAATCAATTACATTTTAAAGTAAGTAATTGTAATTGTGATGGGTTACTTATATTCTGTAACGTGTACAAGTCTGCGTGCAAGTCAGATTTTATACACCTAAATCCAGGGGTGGGCACAGAGGTGGGAGCGCCACATCGGTGAATTGTATTCACCGATGGGCCGCTCCCGCCCCTGGCTACACCACTGGATCCTACATAGACTACACCGCTGAAACCTACATAGACTGGTGCTGACTTCCAAGTAATTTGTTTCAAAAGCTTTAAAGCACTTCACATTGTTATCACAAACGGGAAGCCCCAAAAGTGCTAAAACAGAACCTGCATTTCTTTATCCCTAAGACAAAAACTAGGCGCACTGACAGAGCTAGCATAATTTTTTCTCATGCGCGCTGCCTCTATTAATATTCAGTTTCGTTTTGCATGCTCAGAAGCGAAGCCACCTGATATAAGCGCATTGTTCATCCACATCTATTGCATTGACCCCCATAATAGATGTGAGTGCACACTGTTTCTTATCTTTAGATAATGCTTGCGTGCTCTCAAATCGCAGCAACGGCCCGACCACGCATGTTCTCTACCTCAATTTATAGTGGTATCTTTTTTTGGTATCTTATAATTTTCGGTATCTTATATACCACACGAGTCACACAATCGGTACAACGATGGTGATGCCTACTTGTACAAACATTTTGGATGTGTGATCATCGATAGTCCCACTGAGTGAGAAAGTTGGCGTCTGTAGCAGAGGAACGGCGCCTAAATTCCCATTGGCCGTGACACCGCGTCACGTGCGCACCCCCCCCCCTGGGGCACAGCAGGAAAGACTACACTTGCTGCCAGGCTGGCGCACCAGGTGTCGCGTGAGGGACGAGGGCATCACCGCTACACCATGTGACGATCTCCTTGGAAGCCTCTGTCATCTGCGCGTTCGTGTGCTTGTATGTGAACGTGCGTGTATACATATATAAATTTCGAAAGTGAAGGTGAGAATGCGAAAGATGCGCCGACTGTTGCTTGTTGCTTTATGGCTCCTTTAATTTGCAGAGGAAGCACAGGGCTTTTATCTGAAACTTTCTGAGGAGAAGTAGGAGCAACTTAGTATCGCTCACCTGAGCAGCAACGAGGTGATGCAACAGTTCGATGAAAGATAGGGAAGCAAGTTGAAGCTGTTGTTGTTGTTGTTGTTCCTCGGACATTTGGCGCAACCCACCTCGGGGGATAGGCCATGAATCGGACGGTACCTTTCTTACACGTTAACAGTACAACTTCATAAAGGTTAAAGAGAGGAAAAATAACGAAAGAAAAACGGCTAAAGGAGGTGTATACATCGGTGATTAAAGAAAGAAACGTTCGAAAAAGAAACTGAACTATGTTGCACTTAACATTCAAATCTTTTAGTCTCGTAGGAAATTGCATACATGGTCGAAACACCTGTGGCTAAAACCAAGCACGGTAGCACCAAATTAAAGAACCACCGGAAGTGACAAATTTAAGTCCATCTGTCTAAGGGGTTCTTCTAGTAGTCTTTTCCTTTGGATTTAAAACCTGCGGCACGTCAAAAAGAAGTGATCCAGAGATTCACTCTCATTGCAGGGAGGGCATAAAGGTGACTGAGCCAGACCAGACCAGTGAAGATAAAAGTTCAGTGGGGGACTAGACATCGCAGCCTTGTAACTGAGATTTCTTCCTTTCTAGAGGAACACCATCTGCTCTTCCAAGGAAACTTCAGTTGTGGGAAGTGTGATGAAAACAAAGGAGATTTGTCGAAGTTATTGTACATTGTAAGCTTTTCAAATCTCGATGCAATGACATATGCCGGCGTCGGCAATATAGATAAACAGAGCCATCGTGGGATGATACTGCAAGTGAATCCGCATATTCATTAGTGTCAAACCTTTGTGGCCAGGTACCCACGCTGAACGAATAAGCCGTAAGTGCCTTGGAATTAGCGAATAGAATGTCTCTAAGGTACTTGATAAATTTGGTGCGCTTAAGGAAGAACAGACAGAGAGGCAGTCGGTTAGAATAACCACTTCCGACAGACAGTGAGGCAATTTACACAATGCTGGGACTATTGCCAGCAATTCAGCCTGGAAAATAGGCGTATAGTCAGATAACCAAATTGAGAAAGTCCAATCTAGAGAGAATGATGCGATTCCCACCTGCCTTTTCTTCTCAAACGGAAGCATCAGTCGCTATCACAATGTTTGTTTCTACATTGGCCAAATGATCTTCCAAATGCCATTTAGTTGTCGATATGGTAACTGTTTAGCATTCTCTGGATATATGTCTTGAATTCAATCCTAATTGTTTCCGCAGTGCTGAGTATAAGTACTTCGTAGAGGTGAACTTTTAATGGGTCCAAAAGTCTGTGTAAAAATGACTTGGGGGCAACATAATCTAGACCATTGGTGGTTAAAAAATGGCCGGCTGATTAACGAAAAGATACTGTGACCTCCTCTGTGGAGACGCATAAATTTTTAGGAATGTTCGCATTGTTAGAATATGAAACCTTTTGATAAGAGAAGGCAGGCGTGATTCTTCTTATAGAATATTGTTTGCGACAAATTTAGGAAGCCCAAGACGTAATCGTAATGATTCACGTTCCAAAAGAACCAGTGGTCGAACTTTGTAGGCAATCTCTCGTGCGTACAAATTGTCCTTCTTCTTCTTCCCCTACACTTGTGACGCTTATCCACAGCAGCTAAGTGCGAACCAAGGAGTACGCTTTCATCAGAAGGTCGGTTTCAAATGATTAGTGGATCAGAATAATCCCCCTTCAAAGAAATAGTATATAGCACACCGTGCGTGCCGCCGTGAACATATCCGAAACACTTGGAGCAACCTATATGGGGAATGGCTTACTCAATCGCTTAAATAGATTCTAAACAAATAAGTGAAACGAGTAGTGTTATTCATTGCCCATGTGCAACTTCATCCAATGCCGCTATGTATCATTATCATCATTTTCAGCCTATTTCAGTCCACTGCAGGATTAAGGTCTCACCAGTGATCAGTAGTTCACCCTATCTTGTGCGAGATGATTTGTTTTATCCTCGCGAACTTCTTAATTTCGTCACTCATCCAATTCACGGTCTTCCTCGATTGCGTTTCCCATTATTTGATTCTGTTGATATTACTGACAATCGGTTGTCTGTCATAGACTGCTCTTTAACTTTGCGTGTTCTGCATCTTTAAGACTCTAGTTGGCGGCGACCTTGCGAGAACTGCGCCGTCTCGAAAAATCCCGATGGAGGCAACGAAAATTGCAGTTCGAGGTGGAATCAAAACAGGTTATACTGGGTGACAATCAAGTATCCGACCACAGAGCGACGCCAGCGCTTGTTACTACGTGCGACAAAAATCCTATAGAGTCATCATGTCCGGCAAGAAGTCACGTTAACAGACCTAATGTCGCGTGGCAGAAGCGTAAAGTCCCACCAGGCGTCACGCCATACAAATTGCGTAAAGAGTGGGTGGTTGAAACCTGCCAATCGATTACAAAGATTTCAGCCATCAGCCTTCATCATCATCAGCTACAGCATCAATAGATTGTGCAGCTATGCGCGCGTATTGCCTTACCAACGCGTAGTGGGTACTTCGCAACTGTACTCATTCTAAAAGACAGGGCGTGCAAACATGGACACAAGAAAGAAGTCAGGACACCACAAACGGCGTTTGTGTGTCCTGACTTCTTTCTTGTGTCCATGTTTGCACGCCCTGTCTTTTTAGAATGAATACTTACCAACTAGCTCAGCTCTCTGTTATTCGCAACTGTAGTTGTAGGAGGCCTCTGAGGAGAGTTTACAAAGGCCTTAACTACTTCGGAGAGTAACAGGCACCAATGCACAGAAGGCGGGGGCGCGCACGTCTCATTTACGTCACACTCGGAGCCGCTTCGGAGGCGGCGGTTGTCGGCAACGCCAGTCGAGGGCGGGGGCGTGCAATGGGGTGGCCGCGCAAATACACCGTCACAGAAGACGCTCGTGCTACTACGTTACAAGAATACGATGCCAAAAGCAAGGGAACGCCGAGTTGCGCATGCGGAGTCCGATGAACACTTAAAGGCGAGAAGAGTCTGCAACCTTTGAAAACGACACACGAAGACAAGACAATCGACTCTTTCAACGCATCACGTGAGGCATTGAAAGGGTCGATTGAATTCCAAACCGGCTTACATATACTTGTTCCTTGTGGCCCATTTATCTTACATGTGTGCAGCGAGGCTTTGGCCTTCTTGTGTTACATGAGCGTTAAGACCCGCCTAACTTTTGTGTTTATGCGACATTGATCGTAAGCTACGTCAACGTTCGCGACTTCGTCATAACGGGCCAGATTTAAATGACACATGAGATCAGAGATTGCAAGTTGCGAAGCTCTAAGCATGAACTACAGCCAAACGCTTTTTTAAGCTTGTGCAATAGCAGTTGTACACGTAGTGAACGCTCTCGCGGCTCTTCGTCGTGCTTTTGTGATACTTGTTCCATGTACTGTTTGCAAAAAAGAAAAGAAAACTACTCACACAATCGCTTATGCGTTCCCCTAAGACGATTCGAAGGCGAAGCCATCCGGCATGGCCATTTTACCGTGCATTATACATCACGCGAACACTGGTTTATCAATTTCTTTAGTCACGTGAATGCCGCGAAGACGAAGCGCGCGTGGTCATGTGACTTTCTGTGCGACACGCCGGCTTTTCGCCACGTGGCCCCTGTCACGGAGACACACAGGTATAAGGCTTTCGCCTTAAATTATTAGTACAACGCCGAATTCTGTCTCCCAATAACACTTAGGGGCTGTGCCCCTCCCTCCTTTCAAGTCGAGGGAGCAAAGCGGAATATAGTAAGAATTGGATCGTGAGAACGACTCCTTTCTGGCTTTTCGTAGGGGCGTAGCACAAAGTCGTTGCCGCTTGCAGCTGTCGCCATGGCGTTGGCTGTTCTGATATATGCTGCGAGACGGTTTGTGATGAAAGCGTTACCGAGTTGAATTCGTCTATGAATATGAGCGGATGTTATGAACGACATAATTCGACACTTACCGTTTCTTCCTGGAAGAAGCTGACACTTTCCAAAGTTGCTACTCGTATGTCGCTACCGTGCCCTTTCGTTTTCTCCAGTATTTGGGCTTTAAAGGAGCGCTTGAGCAACGAAGGATAGTTACCATGTTTCGAAATCGCTACATTTCACGTGAATCTGGTATACTTGTCGCTTTGAGGGCAAAACTAACACACCAAACAAGACGATAGAGCCAATGAGCTGTAGCACACGGTGACTGTAGCAAAAACTGCGCAACAGCGTTCCCGAACATACGCCCAGCCGCCTCTGTTGACATAATTGGAGTGGCTTTATATTGCAGACTTTAATTACAAACTTCGACTGAATAAGCACAGAAAACGCTGCTTGTTTATATTTGAAACTCTCGGAATAAAATACAAGCCTAACGCTAATGCACTGAAGCCCCATTGTGAGACTTGGAGGCCACATTGTAATGATATTAGCGTAGTCTTCTAATTTGGTAAGTTAAACCATTTTAAATCTTCGGCGGTCCGCTTATGTCCGTCTAGAACGTGTGGGGTAACTCAACTATGCGCTTCCCAAATATCAACGGAATCTTGCAAATTTGATGTTATGGTGATTATTTTCACGTGGCCCATGTGACCCTTCTACCAATAAACGCCAGTGATAGTGTGATGTTAGCGTCCATTAGCGCCGACCAATGAGTTACGCTCATAGGATATAACGTAGCACTTGCGTCGCCTAAAATCAATCGCTATTTGGAGCGTGCAATATATGCCTAGTAAAATTACGACAGCGACACGTTGAGTCGTCTATGGGAGTTGACATACGACAAGTGTCCATGATGTTAAAATGCGAGTACGGAAACACTAAATGCCTCATAACGCCCTTGAGCCCAAGGGCCGTTAGATACCTTTGTGGGTTCTCGTTGCTGTTAACAGCAGCAACCAGCCGTTTTAAGATTCCGTGTTTCGGATTGCCTGTCTACGTGATCTCTACGTGACATGAGACAGAACATTTTAGTGCCTTCACCAAGACGACTGACTGCAGTTATACGCAGCACATTGGGGTTCAGTGAACACACATGAACTATGCTGGGGGTGCAATTCATCTCATGCGCAATGTATGTCGCTCGTTATTGGCCCCACTATTCAAATAAGTGGCAAGCACAGGATGCGCCTATATGTGCGCACTTCACGTCAATAGGTATCTCGAATTACGTCTACTTTTTGGGGCATCTGAAAAATGGCTATGTCCTAAATTTTCCGGCTCTAAAACCTTTCTATAAAAACACTGTCTTGAGGTTACTAAAAGTTAATTAACAGGATTTCTGAATAACGTTATGTAACCTTAGGTGCAGCAAACTATTTCCACGTCGACGTACAGTTCGTGTGAGAAAAGACAGATGCCTGACTGTCACAGCAATTGCATTAAAAAATTGTATTTAAAAAAAAAACGCCCTGCATAGTACGCGTACTCGGTGCTCATTAGAGCACATAGAACATACATTCATACTAACATCACACTATCACTCATGGCGTTATTGGCAGGTTAGGTTAGGTTAGGTTAGGTTAGGTTAGGTTCAATCCATATATTTCAATACACGGCTCTTGGGATTCAAGCAAAACGATTCCCAGTGGTCAAGCACCCTACTGACGCAAGATAACCCGCAAGGACATTATACGTAAGTGTACTTCTTAGGTCACAAAGTCGTGAGAATGTCACAGAATTCTTAACTGTAACGGCAGTATAAATTTGCTTGCAATTGGAGGGCTTTAAACGAACGTGCATCGGCTACATTCTGGCTATATAGGAACTAGTTTATGCAGATACACTTTTTACGAACTCACCGATTGCCAACTTCTTAGACTTGAGTCGTACGCTTACAGTACCAGACGCGAGGACTACGTCAGTTAATCACTGTAGA
>NW_023615403.1:0-27475 GCF_013339695.2 Rhipicephalus sanguineus
TTTCGTGGGAAACGCAGAAAAACGATGCCATGAGGTTGACCCTGCGTATGTGCCTACGATTTTTCCGGCAGCTTACAGCCGGCTGCTTCCAGCGGCCGGCTGTAAACATTGCGCGCCGTCGCTTCTCGACTGCCACCGCACGCTGACAGAATTTGACGAATTCCCTATAAGCAATGTTGAAAATTACGACCGTGCATGGGAAAAAAGTGTGTTTGCGACTGAATGCGACAGAAAACGGCACACGGCGCGAATGCGCTCATTCGGGCCGCCGACGGCTAGCCTTCGTCACTAGACCTTTCTTGATTCCGTTTCGTCGTGTAATGCAAATCATTTCGGCTTTCTTAACAGCAATCTTTTCGTTTATGCACTGTCGTTAATCGCGCGAGCATGCCTCGTAAAACTTAACTCGAGTTCAACGTCGTATGAGATTCGCTGCACTTGCGAGTTGCAGCGCGCCGAAATGGTTCCTTCAATCTCCTGCAAGTCGTAAACATACTTGACGTTGACGAGCTTCTTGCGTTTACGCTGATTGCTTGGCCTGAATAACTCAGCCACGCCAGAAATTGGCCGAGATCCAAACCGCTGCACAACCGACAGCGGCGGCTCCATTGCGCATCTCAGCTTAGTGCTGCATGCGGCCGCCAGTCTGACTACTCGAAACCAAAGAACTTATCGTAGGGGGCGCTTTTTAGCACCGTTTTCTAGCGCGTGCTACAGCAGTAGCACGCGCTAGTAACAGGTGCAGTGGCCAGGTGCGGGAGAGTCCAGCAGAAAAGTCGGATCACGTGATAATCGCCGGGGACTCGAATTTAGCTACATGCGCAGAAGCAGTCAAGGAAAGGGTGAGAGGCGACAAATGAGTTTTAATAGGGAAGTTCCCGGGCCATAGGCTGGGATCAGTGATTAGACAAGCTAACGCAAAACTCGCAGCTAAGTCTAATGGACGTAACCTCGTGATAATCGCGGGAGGTCTAAACGACGTCTTGAGTAACGAATCAGCCGAACTAGCGACCACATTGGCGAAAGGGGTCGATGACATGCGCGCCATTTCCCCTCAGGTGCAGATAGTGGTATGCACAATACCGGAGTTACCGGTGCGTGACGGCAACCTGCAAAGAGCGGTTGTCGACGCAAACAAAGAGATATGGCAGATGAGTAGAGAGAAAGGCATCGAGTAGTGGAAATAAACAGAGAGGTGCACAGGTGGGGTGGTTTTCGAAGAGACGGAATACACTTCGATAGGAGGCTTGGCCATGAGGTGGGTTGGCGTCTTGCAGGACGCGCAGTAGCTTTTTTGGGGGGCACGCGGGCCCTTCGGTGCCCATGGTAGCTTGTAATGAGGAAAATAACCAGGGGGACTCTTTGACAGGTAGTATAGCGAAAAACAGAGAAAAGGTAAAGAAGGGAGAAGGCGCGTGTTGCAATTAGTTACATTAACATGCAGGGTGGCAGAAAAAAGGCAAAATGGTTAGAGATTGAGGGACAGTTAAACAAGGAACAGATAGGTGTTATGCGGTTACAGAAACACACCTTAGAGACTTGGAAGAGCCACCACATATTGAAAATTATGTTTGGGAAGGATGTAACAGGATCACATCAGAAAGGAGAGGTGGGGGGTTGGAATGCTAATTCACAGCAGAACAAAATGGGAGAGAGTGAAACAAACGTGTTCAGAGCACATATGGGTTTCGGGCACAGTAGGTGGAAAGAAAACGTGGCTAGGTGTAGCTTACTTGTGGACAGGGAATAACTGCAGAGAAAAGAATCTGGAGATAGTGAAATGCATAAGCACCGATATTAAAGAATTGGTCATGATGCCGAATAATCCTTCTAGGGGACATGACGCTCACATTCATGACCTTGACGGATATTCAGACACCAATGGCAAGTTATTGCTAGATCTCTGCGAGCAACATAGTCTTGAGATAGTTAACGTGGGGCCTAAGTGTGAGGGGCAGATCACGTGGGAAGTCAGAAACAGGCAATCGAGCATTGATTACTGTCGTCATGACAGAAGGAATATATGACAAACTTAGAGAGGATGAGAATAGACGAAGAAGCATAACAGCTTGGGTAGCTGATCATAAACGCAAAATATTACAAATGGGATATTACAAACTGAAATAAGAACATAGAATCAAGTTTGGCAGCTCGTATCTAAATGACAAACAATAACAAATATAGCCGCAAGAGTCGAGGAAAAAAGTAGACGAACTACCAGGCAAAGACTGGAAGTATAGTGAGCTGCTACATGTATCACGAAAGAAATGGAAATAGAGAAGAAACTATTTGTGGAAAGGAAAGAAAAGCCAAAAAGTTGGTGGAACAAAGAAATCCGGGAAGCGATCGAGATGCGACCGTCAGGCATCACGGGAGCAAGACAGGCAAAAAGGAGAAGCGGCCACATTGACGATAGTCAACCAAATATGGGAAATACGTATTTAGAGCAAAAAATCCCATTGTGCAGAAATTAGTCGAGGCAAAAATTAAAGGTGAAAGTGAACGCTGGATGACAGAGATTCGCGAAAAGAAGAAGGCCGCGCCTAGGATATTTTGGAGCCACCTAAAAGCGCTGGGTAGGAAGTCTGTCACAATGCAACAACATATGGTAGATGAAGGAGGAAATAATTGGAAGGATATGAAGCGCTCGGTTACATCCGAAAGATAACAGCCGATTCGTTTAAAAAGGTCCCCCAGGGGATTCCCCCGGTGAGTAAAAGTACGCAAAGGAGTGCAACCGACGAAGATGTAGTACTAGAGAATTTCAATTGGAAGAAGGCCGAAGGAAAAATTCCTAAGCGCACTACTCCGGGCTTAGATGGGGTTCCCGTCAGCCTCATTAACGAACTCGGACATAACACTAAAGAAGCACTGCTGAAAGCTGTAGAAAAGTGCTTACAGCAGAGGGAAATACCAGACAGTTGGCGAAAAAGCAGAATGACCTTAATCTATAAAGGCAAGGGAGAAAAGGATAACATTCGCTCGTATAGACCGCTAACAATTACATCGGTGCTATACAGGTTGGCGATGCAGGCAGTAAAATTAAAAATAGAAGCGTGGGTAGAACAAAATGATATTTTGGGAGAACTTCAGAATGGATTTCGAATCGACAGGCGGTTAGACGATAATCTGTTTGTTCTTACCCAGTGTATAGAAATATCTAAAATAGAAAAGAGGCCCTTATACGTAGCTTATCTAGATATCACCGGGGCGTATGACAACGTTAATCAGGAAATTTTGTGGGATATATTGAAGGAAGTGGGCATAGGTGACGACTGTGTACAGCTTTTGAGGGAAATATACCGAGAAAATACAGCTTGTATAGAATGGGAAGGAATAAGTAGCAAGGACAGCGTTGAAATTAGCAAGGGGCTGAGACAGGGATGCCCTTTGTCCCCGCTGTTATTCATGCTGTACATGGCGAGGATGTAAAAAGCGCTAGAAGGTAGCAACATTGGATTTAATTTGTCACACAAACAGGCCGGAGCGATGGTTGAGCAGAAGCTTCCAGGTCTGTTTTATGCTGATGATATTGTCTTATTTGCGGACAGTCAGGATGATATACAGCGACTGGCAGATATATGCGGAAGGGAGTGTGAGGCTCTAGGACTAGGATTTAGTGCAACAAAATGTGGATTGATGGTATTCAATGATCACGGAGACCATACGGTATTAATACAGGGCCAAAAAATACCGAGGGTAAGCGAGTACAAGTACCTAGGAGTATGGGTAAATGAGGGGATAGATATATGGAGGTACAAGAGAAGCATCGGTAGCAAAGGGAAAGAGGAATGCTGCAATTATGAAGCACAGAACTTTATGGGGATACAATAGGTACGAGGTGCTTCGAGGGCTGTGGAAGGGTGTGATGGTTCCGGGGCTTACATTTGGGAACTCAGTGGTGTGCATGAAGTCAGAGGTGCAATCAGGAATGGATGTAATCAAAGGACGGTGGGCCGCCTCGCGTTGGGCGCTCACGGGAAGACGACAAATGAGGCGGTAAAGGGTGATATGGGATGGACAGGCTTTGAAGTGAGGGAAGCGCAGAGCAAAATGAGATTCGAAGAGAGGCTGAGGAAAATGAAGGAGAGTAGATGGGCAGAGAAGGTTTTCAGGTATTTGTATAGAAAAAAGCGTTGACACGCAGTGGAGAAAAAGAACTAGGAGGCTCACCAGTAAATATACGGCTGGCAGTGCGGGCGATATGGCAACAAGGAGCATTAAGCGGAAGGTCAGAGAGGCGGAGAGGACTTGTTGGATGACAGCGATGGAAAAGAAGCCGGCTCTGAGTAACTACCGAAAAGGAAAAAACGAAATAAGGAGGGAAAGGTTTTATGATAATTCAAGGGGAAACGCTTTACTGTTTGAAGCAAGGTCGGGCTGCCTGAGAACGCGTAGTTATAAAGCGAGATTCAGTAACGAAGAAGAACTATGTACATGCTGCGGGGGAACTAAGGAAACGATGGAACATGTACTGATTGAATGTGGCGATATTCACCCAGGTGTACGTGTGGGCACGAGTCTACATGAGGCCTTGGGTTTTAGGGACAACAATGGAGGGCTGAACACGTCCGCGATAGAAATAAGTAAGAGACGGTTGGAGTGTTGGTGGCAGAAAAGTAGAGATAAAGTACAAAAATAAATAATTGGGGAAAAGAAAAGGTCATTCTGCCTTAAGAGGCAGAGAGATGGACCGTGAATTTATATTTTTTGGTATAATAACATAGATTTAATCAATGTAGATAAGGCATTAGGACAACATGAAACAAGGAAGTTTTTTTTCTTCTTTCTTTTTTTTTTCGCCTTCGAGCCTGGTGGCAGACATGTCACCGCCCCGTTTTAAAGGGGACGCTCATAGCATCCTTCGCAGCGCCGCCTGGGCAGCCAGTCAGGCCTCTAGCTGTGTTTCGCGGACCCGTCCCTGAACTCCCGTGACCGTATCCCCATCTTTCCTGTCCTCTTTTCTCTTCGTTGGATGGATGTGCTCCTATCACTTTTCTCTCTATTTGCCTACTATTCTTTTATTCCCTCTTTACCCCCACCCCTACAAGGCACTGCGCCGTGTCGCCTATAGGCAGACAGAAAGTAGGTGCCTTTTTCCTTTCCTTAATAACCGCAGAAGCATTTGACGTCACGGCCGTCGACAAGCGCAGTGGTGTGCAGCCGCCGCGCTCTCACAATCCACTAAAAATACGGCCAACTGCTCGAAATTACGTGAAATAAACGCTGTTTATAGGAACAGTCGTGTCGTCAAGAGTCGAATGCAAGTGTTTTCGTAGCTTTTTTCAAATTTCTGTTCAGTATCCCTTTAACGTACATTGCCATCTGCATGTGCAGCATGTTGGTCTTCATCCGAGAGCTGTCTGACCTTTGGATGTACAGAGGCGTCCACTTCCACCTTGAGCACCGCACCGTGCAGCCAGCGCTCCGCGGAGCGCCTCTCGCGGGCAACTGGAGCGCGCAAGCGCAGTGACAACTGTAGGTGGTGCCTTCGCCGCGTCGTCTGCTAAAGCGCGGAGGCTCCGCCGAATCGCGCTTGCTTTGCGATGAAGATAACTTCGCTCTTGCAATGCGCATGGAAATCGAGAAGCGCAGCGACTTGCGCCTCGTTCCGCACTGCTTTTCTCCTACTGTTTTCTTTTTCGGCATGCGATCTTAAAAGTAATAAACCTTGGCCCGTGCATGAGTAAGATCGCCAAGCCGGGCTGGCACTCCCGTAACTAAGCTACTCAGATGCTTTGTGCCGTACAGTTAGAATATTCCCGCTACTCACACGATTGTTTTCATCAGCTGAAAGTTTGGCGACACAAAGTCGACAATAAAAAAATATAAGTTTGCGCTGCGAATTGAAGGCTCACGGAAAACTTTCTGCTTCGTGCTAAAGTTTTGAGCCAAGAAATATATAAAGCGATACGCGGGGCTTTAAGTCACCTAACGATAAAAAGGGAGTCAAGCTTTATTCAGCGCCTGCTTACAGAAGTAATCATTTGTCAGCGGCGCTTCTTTGGTGCACTGATTGCCTGATGTGAGTTCAGCTGAAAACTCGATTAGAATGAAGTACGGACTGCTGGGCGAGTTGGTAACTCATCTTAATGCTGTGGTGCGCAAAGGAACGAAACACGAAGGAAGGCAAACGAAACACCTTGCGCCGTGTTTCGTTTGCCTTCCTTCGTGTTTCGTTCCTTTGCGCACCACAGCATTAAGTCGATTAGAATGCTTCTTAATTTTTCTGCATGAATGGTACGAATAAGCATGGTTGCAAATGAGTAGCAAATTAGGGCGGCGTATTGGCGAGTTAAATTCGCTAGCGCATGAAGGCAGCGGTGCCGGTAACACCTGAATGTAATGTAACCTCTCTGAAATTAGCAAATTGCTCTCATCCTTTTGTTTTCAGGTGAGTAACGAATCCAAACTTTCGCACATTTAAAGCTGTTATGTCAGACCTTACCATGCATTTATCGCCAATTTTGCGGCACCTAGCTTTTAAGCTGATCAAAAACATTCGCGTGAGCAGCAGGAACATTCTGGCTACTGGGCTCAAAGGAGCCGAGTTGCTTAGTTGTAGGAGTTCAAGCGCGGCTGTGAAAGTTTACTCATGCACGGACCGAGGTTTATTGGTTGTGAGATCACATCCAGAAATGAAAGAAAACACTAGCAGCAAAAGCTGGACGGAACAAGGCGCAGTCGCTGCGCTTCTTCTGAACCATGCCGGATTCTGAATTTGCATGCGCATAGCAAGAGCGAAGTTAGCTACACTGCAAAGCAAGTCAATTCGGCGGAGCCGCTGCGCTTTAGCAGACAACGCGGCGAAGGCTCTGCCTACAGCTGTCACTGCGCATGCGCGCTAGTTACCCAAGCAACCAAGAGAGGCGCTCCGCGGAGCGCTGGCCGCACGGTGCGGTCTTCAAGGTGGAAGTGGACGACTCTGTACCTCAGCTGAAAGAACCCTCTCAACATCACAGCTTTCATTAGCTATAGTCGGGTACAACTTTAGAAGGCAGCGGCATTTTCCCCTCAAAGGCGGATGCATACGAGCCTCCACCAATAGGCGCGCACTTCAGGTGACGTCATGAGCCGGACGGCCGGTGACCCCGCAGACGGAGAACATGCCTAACATGCCTAGCGGGACTATTTCTTTAGTCGCGGAGGCAATTGGCTGCTGCGCTTCGGTCATCTTGTTGGGACCTCTCCTGTCTTCTAAAGTTGTACCCGACTATAGGCACAGCAATGTCGTAGCATTTGCTGGCCTCGGGTAGTGAGCAGCAGAGTCATGCCAATATTCAGCGAGTTCAGCAGCTGGTTAGTGTGGCTCTCCTGATAGTGTGAATTGCTTCCAGCAAGTACTGGTTGCACTTGTGAAGTGAATTCATGTTTTTAGTCTCTAAAATGAAGGTAGGTCAGTTGTTATGAAATGACTGGCTCAGCAGACAAGAGTCTCTTGCAATGGATTCAAGACTGCTTGCAATTTCCATAAGGTTAGCTGGTTTTCACCTTTGTTTGAGACGTTCCGTTTAACAGTGCAGTACCATTCTGTGGAGAGTTTGTGCAAAACTCCTCGCAACATCTTTCACTAATGTGGTGCTGCTCTTGGGTTACGTAAAGCCCCTCCATCGCGTCTACTGCCGCTTTTTTAAGTACCGCCATCTACTGTTCGACGACGACGCCCACTTCCGGTTCCGGAGCTTCCGGAAGGAAGTTCTTGAGCCACTTCCTTCCGCTTTTTCCTGCCATCTTGTTTCTGCGCACGCATGTGCACACGCGAGAAAGCACATATTTGCTTCTCCGTTTCGCAAGTGTTGTTGTTTTGAGGTTCGTCGCAAACTGCCTGCCGCCGAGCGAGTTTTCGCTCGGTGTTTCTGCGTCGCGAGGGCATGGGCGGGCATGGGCAGGTGCATCAACCGGAAAAGCAGCAGAAACATCATGGCGGCACTTCGGCTTCCGCTAGGCGGGGAACCGGTGTAAAGGGAGAGGGAGCGGACGAGTTGGCGCTACTTAACCTAGCCGGCGGAAAACGCATGGAGGGACTTCAGGGTTACGTAGACAAAACGGGTTTTACCAGTCATTGTTAAAAGCTCGCCGGCCATATGCGGTGGCTTGCTGTTTATAAGGTGATCAAACTGGGCGTCAGTTTTCCACTTTCAAGCATTTCCTCGACGTCTAAAAGTGGATCCAGTGTGTGTCTTATCAGGATTGCCTTCACACAAACTGGTTTTTCAGAAAGTATCAATTGAATAGCTTTACTTTGCTTCAGTCATGTGGGCTTTGAGCAAGTTCCATTAATGAGTTCCACATTTCTATGACAAGTGCTTTGTGGAAGCTTTGCCATCTATTCGGGACCACAGAGAGTGGCTTCTTTTCATCAGGCCCAAAGAGGCCGTTAAAAGCACAAATTGCTGTGTACTTTAGGTACAGCTTGTCAGCGTGTAAAATAATGCTACATCAGCCTAACAATACCTGGCATCCAGAAAAAAGCTGATATGTCGTCACCTGCCCTTAAACAGCTCGCTTTACTCCTGCTATATGAAAGTACCAAGGCTATGTACACGTATACACTGACGGCTCCGTTTTGCCAAACAGCTCAACTGCAGCAGTTGTGATACCGATCAAAGCCACAACAATCAAATTCAAGACCTCCCACCTTACGACATCGACGGCAGCAGAGCTCGCAGCGCTTCGTGTCGCATTACATTTCATAAGTGATGAACGGGCACAAAAATGGACTATGTTCAGTGACTCCAAGGCGGCACTACAGTCTCTTCTGTCACCTTTACGACGCGGCCCGCACGACCAACTTGTATTTGAGATTGCAGAAGAGACGCACCATTTAACTGAGAAAGGGCATGAAATAACTTTTCAGTGGCTTCCAAGTCACTGTGGGATTATCGGCAATGAACGGGCCGATCAAGCTGCCCGTTCCGCCCATACTGAAAACAATCAACTCTTAATACCGCTCTCCAGAACTGACGCTGCACGGAAGCTCCGCGTGCTTGCTCGCCAACTCACCATGTCGCAGTGGAACGAGCCACACTTCCAGCACGCACGACTATATGCCCTAGACCCAACACTCAGCCTTCGAATTCCCCCAGGACTTCGTCGAGGTGACGCTACCCTTCTGTGCAGGTTATGGTTGGGTGTCGCATTTACCTGTGCGTACGCGTTCAGCACAGGAATGGCCGACACCGCAGCTTGTGACCACTGCGGAAGTGATGAAACAATTAAGCATATTCTGTGCGACTGTCCACCGTACTGTTCGCAGAGACAGTCGCTTTGCAACGCGCTTGACAAATGGGACGACCGAACTCTTTCGGAAGAAAGAATCCTGCGCTACCGACAGGACTTTACGTCTCAGAAGAAGGCTGTACAGGCGCTAATGCGCTTTCTGCGTTCAACCGGGCTATCAGAACGGCTGTGATAGGACGTTCTGCATTTGTGTGCATGTGTGCATGTTTTGTTTTGTTTTTATTTTATCTCCCTCTCTCTCTGTCCTCTTCCTGACCCCTATATCCCCACCCCTGTGCAGGGGCAAACCGGTCGCTCGCACCAGGTTAACCTCCCTGCCTCTTCCTTTTCATCTATTTCTCTCTCTAAGCAGTTCATATATGCCCCGCCTTGATGACTGAAGTGCAGCAGCCGATCGCCTCCGCGATTAAAAAAAAAAGTCCCGCTCGCACTCAGTGATGCTCTTCGAAGGCAGGGTCATTGGCTATCCGGCTCAAGATGTCAGCCTGGAGTATCCACTCATTGGTGCTTGTGCGCATCCGCCATTGAGGAGGAAGTGCCGCATGGTTCTAAAGTTGTATATAACTATTGGGACCAAACATTAGACACGCATGGTGAATAAATTGCATGTTCAACACTCGCATGAATTGTATGTGCTGAATCTTCCACATCAACATGTGCATTGCTTCTGTTTTGCAGATTTCTCTGCCCATTTTGTGCATGTAGTCCGCCGAGTCTGGCTACAGCCATATACTTCCACATCTTACCTACAGTCTGAGAGCCTTGCTGGCTGCACTGGCCTCTGTGTAGCTGTTCGAAGCATTCACTCTGTCGACGTTGACCGAAACAACCTGCTTCTTCGTGGGGTTCTTTTTTTTTTACTGTAGTAGCACTGGAGTGTGTTGATGGTAGGCACTCCAGTGATATCTGGGGACTCGTCGATAATGACGCTCACTCGCTTAGCGTTGCAGATTTTCACCATGTCCTTGTCATAAGCTCCTTTCAGGTATATCACATGAAGTCGTCCTGTTGGTATTGTTTTCATGGCCTTGCAGTACTATTTGTGTGTGAGGTCCCGTAGCGATTCATTCCACTTTTGCGTGCTGATTCCAATGTACACTAGAGCGTGAACAAGGTTGTGGATTATGCCATCTGCTTCAGCTTCTTTCGCACATGGCCTATAGGACACATTAAAGAGCTTCTCCTGAGATGTTTTTGCCTTCTCGGCTTTGAGGGGCGACATCTTGAACTTCACGAGATGACACTAGATACTCGCGAATTCAGTCATAAGGTGTCTTCGCTGAATCGGTGACCATCGCCATGAACATTTTTCCACCACGGTCACTCAGCGAAAACAAAGAAATGCCCTTTTTGTTCAAGGCGCTTTGTTGGGCTAGTTGGTTATGATCCATGAGACTGTTTGGCGTAGCGCACACCCACAAGGACAAAGAAGGACACACACACACACAGCGCTAACTTTCAACTAATGGTTTGTGTCCTTCTTTGTCCTTGTGGGTGTGCGCTACGCCAAACAGTCTCATGGCCCTTTTTGTACTTGCACAAAGTGTAAGATGATGTCGATACCATCACCCGGTACCCCGCAAAGAACTCTGCGTATACCTGAATTCCATACACACTAAGATTTCCTATTAGAGAATTTTAGCAAGTTTTGAAGGCATCCGGACGGTTGCTTGCATCTGTGTGCGAGAGCAGACAATGCAGCACTGCATGTGTCACAACTTTGTGGGTGCACTTGTTCTAGCTTCCTACACGGTGCCGTCGGTGTCCAACGTTGCGCCCAGAAACCGAAACCGAAAGTCGTTCATACGAATAAGGCGATATGAAATCATTTAGAGAGAATACATGAATTTGGGAGTGTGTATCATGCTTCCTAGATCAATAAGAAATGTTTGCAACAAAGAACGCGCAAGCCACAAATTTGATGGCACCACCCTTTTAAGTGGTTGTGTGTGAACTTGATGTCAATTTGGACAATTTGGTGGCTTTGTAACTCCTATCTCACAAAAATAATGCAACATGTTTTTAGAGATTAAGTTAGAGCACGTGCTTGGCTTTAATTCTGGGGAGTTTAAAGAAAATTGAAGATGGCCTTTTTTTTAAACTGAATTTCGAAGTATTTTATTTTTAGAGACGTTTCTTACCATATGCATTTATGGTTTGCGTTTGACATCATCCTCGACAATCATATTTAGCGCAATGGTTAACCTAACGTGTGGCAAATCTCTGGAAAATTTGGGAAATTTCGAGTATTATAGACGCGCGCAGTGAAAAAATCTGAAATTAGAGCATTATTGAGCAATGGGTGCCGTATATGCAACTTTTTTTGCATAAGTTATGGGCAACAGAACTGCAACATAACATTTTGTAAATGCACGTTACTCACAGTAAGTCAAGAAAAATTGACTCACAGCTGCAATAATTTCTTTGTAGGATCTCGTCAAAATCCTATTTTCAGGAAATTCACGAAAAGCAGTTCTGCTGAGTGAAGACTTCCGTCCGAATTTTTTTGACTTAGGCAAAATTTTTTTTCGCAAAACTAACATTGGTTTCGTGGCCCTAGGGACTCATACAGCAAAATATTTTTTTTTATCAGCGAAATTAAAGGGGTCCACAGACATGCACCGATGTTACCTGAATACACTCTATCTGCTACAAAGAAGTAGTTATCTTCATGTTTGCTCATGGAATCTTTATGAAATTGGAAAAATGCGGAACGAGCTGTACATTTGGTAATTCGCCCTACCTGCACGCTGTGGCACATAGGCTATACATAGGCGCCCACTGATGCTTTTTTAGTGTGAGCAATGGGGCCATAGTGGTCCCGAAGCATCAATTTTATGTACTTTTAAAAAATTTGAGGCGCGTTCTAATATGTTAATCTGGTACCTTGCTCATCTGACAAGTTTTCATCAGACTTTTGACTATGTAGTGAAGTGTACATCACAGGCTTGCATGATGGGGCTTGCTGTGTCAAAATTCTTCTATTATTCGCACCAGGCTCTCTCCTTTAACACTGTTGTCTTTCACATATGAACACTGGATGCTTGCACGTGTTCTCCATGTATGGCAGGCTGAAATATTCATATTTATTTTCGTTGGCTGCTGCTTCCTTGCATTAGCGTCAAAGCAGTTGGGGCATTATACAAATGTGCAGGCAACCATTAATTGAATGTGAAATGCATGTACCGTATTTACTCGAATCTAAGCTGATGTTTTTTTTATAAAAAACAATGTGCGAAAGTGGGGGGGTTGGCTTAGATTCGAGTACCATGATTAGGTTTTTTTTTTCTGGCCTTGCGAATTTCGAGTGTCGGCCTACAATCGAGAGCGGCCTAGATTCGAGTAAATATGGTACATATTCTAGTACTCTCACTATAGCTTCAGTGGTGGTTGGTCAGCATTCACTAGTGATTCATCGTAATGGTGGATGCAGGGTGTCTGAACGAAATGTTTTTCGTTTCGGCTTTAGTTTCGTTCCACCGAAAAAAGCTGTTCCGTTTCTGTTCCGGAACTAAAAAAAAAAATATTTCGTAACGGTTCTTATTTTTATGCGAAAATTTGAAGGTAAAGTAACGATAAAAACATAGGATTTGCGGTAAACTTGCGCTCCTCTTAAGAATGTGGGACGGGTAAAACACGTTCTTCCCGCATTCTTCAGAGGAGCGCAAGTAACTGTACGACGAATTCCTACAGACTAGCGCGAGCTATGTGGGGTGTCGTGGCTGTGGCTGGCACAGAAACCCGTCAGGGAGGAGACCAAGACAGGCCAGCAACCATCTTTACTCTGCAGAGCCTCGGCCACAACTGCGAGCGGCGAGCACGCCATCGTTCGTTTTCTTCTTCTACGGCCGGCGCGCTTGCAGCCGCCGCTTTTATACTCATCTATACGCTTCTATACACTTATAGGAAGGAAGAACCAGAGGTAGGCAACAGGAAAGAGTAGGCAACCACAAACGGTGGCAGCAAGGTGGCTGCCACAACGACTGCTAACCCGAAAATGGATGCGGAGCTCCCAGTTGCCACGGACAACACCGGGACCTTGGTTACATGGTGGACGAACCGTGCCGATGTGTGGTCGTGCACGCCACTTGCTGTTCGCTGTGGCCAAGGATAACGGCTACTGCGCCCTCCTCCCCAGTTTCACAGAAGGGGAGGGGGCGGTATAGAAGCAGTGGCTGCGAGCGTGCTGGCCGTAGAAGAAGAGAATGATGAGCGATGGTGCGCTCGCAGCTTGCGCTCAGCAGCCACTGGCAGCGGGCAGTTGCGGCCGAGGCTCGGCAGAGTAAAGATGGTTGCTGGTCTGTCTTGCTCTCATCCCTGAGGGGTTTCTGGGCCAGCCACACAAAACCCCAAAACTAGCACCCTTCCAAGTTACTGTATTTAACTTTCTCAAAAGTGAATTACGAATTTTCTGAGCAGGTTCTATGTTTTGTGTCAAGGGAGTGAGCATTTTCTCAGAAGCAGCCTGTCATCGAGGGTGCGAGACCGCTGTTCTGATAAAACAAACTTCAGCACCGAGAATGCCCTTCCACACTAGTGTGTGACTGGCACACGAAAGTCCACTTGCATTAATATAAACAGCTCTGGTTGCCTTTTCATTTTTCATAAAATTTGAACATCTTTACTTTGAAATTCTTGCATGAGATAAGCGCTAACACTATACCCTGACATATGTATTATTGCTCACGTTGCATGACCTCGGTTGTTTCAGATCACCAAGTTTTCCCGGGAACTGAAGACTGATAAAAAAATATTTCGGTTTCACTCTGGAACGAAATAATAGATAACGTTTGTTATTTTCGTTCCGGCCAAAAATACCTTTTTTTGTTTTTGGTTTTCGTTCCGTTCCGACGCACGGGGTGGATGGCTATGCAATTTCAAGCTGTGATACTGGCGCAAGCCACATATACAGGGGCAATGCAAACATTCAAAGGAGCGTGTATTGATTTCAAAAGTTCCAGCTGAGCCCCATCTAGCAGTGAACAATTTTCACATTGCAGCATACTAGCAACACGTTATGTTGCCAAATTTTTCCATTATCTTATGAAACTGTAGGCTGTGGTCCCATGTTGTTCACTTCCCTTTCTTTTTGTTTAGTGACTTCAGTTGATCTGCAAGTTCTTTCTTGTCTCAATGCATCACATTTTTCCTAATTGCACTGTTTTTTTGTTCCTACAGCATCGGTTTCTCAATTCCTCGAAAGAGCCACGACGTGCGCTCTTCGCAATTGATGGGTACCATGTGCACAGAGGCCAAGGGATCGATCAGCTGGCCAAAATCATCGTCAGTTCTCTTGCCCGTGACTTCGGACCTGGAGTGAAGTCACATGGACACAGCGAGCTGGGTATCTGCTACAGGGTGCTGAAGTATAGCCACTGCAACACAAAAGGCCACGAAGTCCTGCGAGTGCAGCGAATTTCTTCGCCTACCTTCCCACCATGAACCAAGACTGCTTTAGATCATCTTAATGTGTGAAGCAGCGCACAAAAAAAAGACATGAAAGGAGGAATACAATTCAACAGGCCAACCACTGCACTTGCAATTAGCTTATTTTGAAGGGAAAAAAAGGAGGGGGTAATACACATATGCACAAGTGCACAACATTCAAATTTTTTTTAAGCACCGTTATGAGCAAAAGTCATTGTTGCATGTGGTGCACTTGTAGGTATGTATGTACATATTTTTTAAAAGAATAAACTAGTGGCAAGTGCAACAGTTGACCTGTTGAATCATATTAATCCTCTTGTGTCTTTTTTCTGTGTGCTGCTTTACATGCTCAGATGCTCTGTCACCAATTCACCCGACTTTCAACCTTACTGAACCTTGACAAATGCTGCCTGCCATGAAACGGCCCTTTTCAGGACCACCCATGCGTTGTCCGGCTGGTTGCGAATGCTCCCAACTGTTACCCAGATAGCACTGATAGCCTCCTTGAAACTTGAGAGGAGTTGTGCGCCGCATGTTGACTCTGCTCGCTGTATATTACTTTCGTATAATTAAGATTGTGCCGCAGGGTCTTTTAATTGAAAGTAATACATATAGCATGACCTTGCATTAATTATCTTTCATAAATGCTAATCACTACTCGAACAAATGGAGAACGTTTCTGTATTGCAGCAAATAAATGTAGAAACTGCATATGTCATCACACCTTTATTGCAAAAAAAACTGCACTTATTGCACATTCATCAAGCAAGTGACCTTCTATGCAGGACACTATCTCTGCAAGCTCAGATGTGCACGCGCAGGCCTTGCATTTATGACTTTGCTATCTCGGCAGCCCTCTGTTCTATTGCTACCTGTGAATGTGCCAAGCAGATAGGTCTGAACGGCATCACAAGTAGCTAAACACATTTTAGAGCGCAACGAACTGGGCTGGTTGGTACTGCTTCATTATGTTACAGTGCTAGGAAAGAAGCCAAGGCACACAGTGCTGTGTCCCAGCGTTTTCCTCGTTCTGGGAGCGCTGTAACAATGAACATTTGAGAACATTCACTTGGAGCTCCTACCATCACATTTGGCTACATGCTCCAAGTCCAGCTCATCCAGACATGATTCAAGGCATCACAGTTGTGTTCGCATACATCATCTGTGTAGAGAACAAGTTAATTTGAATTGAAAAATGGCCATCCACCTGTTTTGCACAAGGCTACCAGGAAATCCATACTGATTTCTCAGAAAGGAAGACAAAAGATTTGTACTGTTCCTGGGCTTAAGCCTGGAACCAACACCTTTCCAGGGCTGTTTCTCTACAACTGAGATAGCCAGTAGGCTAGCAATGGGCAGTGTAAGGGCCAATTAGTTGAAAAGTCAAAGCACACAGAATGTGGCAAATGGGTCCTGTGGAAACATGCAGGATCTTTTAGCAGAAGATTCTGCTTTAATATGTATTTATGAAAATCAAACTTGAAAGAAAAAAACATTACTTGCAGCTGGCTATAAACTACTTATACCTACTGTGCTTTCCACAGAACTCATTTGTCATATTCAATGTCCATGTGCTTCAAATTGAATTCGCCCTCGCACTTTGATTACTAGCATACTGGTTAGCTTAAATGGTAGAGCGACCACCTCGAAAAAAAATTCGTTCTCGGGTTCAAACTGTGGACCATGTCAAATTTTTCGCCAACTAAAATGCTGTTCTTTATGAGAAATCCATATGAATTTGATCGCAGCTTTGTGCAACAAACGGGAGTGGATGCCCATTTTTACATTCATTACCCTATGTTGTGCAAAACTCCGCTGTTATAAACGAGTCATTTTCTAGCAGCCAACAGCACATCGTAGTGTTTGTAGATCTGGAGTGCTTCCCAATACGGACCACTGAGAATGGCACAGTTGCATTGTGGGGCAAAAGTATATGGGCAGTTTGTGCCACTGAGCAAGCTTATGTTATGAGGCCCAGCAGCACATAGTGCTGGCATTGTTGATATAGTTCCTTGAAAGGCAGTGGGGGTTAACATAGGCTGAAGTTGAGGCATCTCCGTTGTAGTGCAGACAAAACGGGTGCGGATAGTTCATGCTACTGAGAGAAAGCAACGCAAGACATGGCAGCAACACACAATGCCGTTTGAGTTTGCAAGGCAGGCCAACTGCATCAAGGCGGATGAACTGCAAACAAGAGAGCCACATGGTGTTTCTAAGTGTCAGGCTGTACGTCACGAAAAAATTGGGGGACCCTTAAGCTTCGCCTTTAAGAGTTGAACGCGATAGCGAAATCCGGCCCCTAGTACGCACTTCAACCACTAAGTGCATACTTATTAATGTGTATTGTTACACACACACACGCACACACGCGCGCGAATTTTACAGGCTTTCGATCTAAAGCAAGAGTCGCATGGCCTCCAAGATATACGCCGCGCGCCGGCCCTCTCGGATGCCATAAAAAGTCGAGACATATTTCTCACAATGCCTCACAGATAGCAGCACATTATCTAGCGTTTGCTGCGTTTGCTTGATATGTTTTCCTCTAGATGGACATAGTTGTCCATTTTTAGAGCTGTTTGAAAGTTCGTGTGTGTATTTAGCGGCGATGGCTGCACCATCCCGGAGTTTTTCGACGTAGTTTGATGGCCTCGCGAATGCGCCTACCGTATGGGCTCGTTTTCGTCGTGACACCTGCCGAACAAAATGCGTCGAGACTCCTTTCACTACATGACATTTATGTAGTGTTTTTGTCCGAAGCAGCTGCAAGCAACATCGTGGCTTTGTGGTAAGACACCTGCTTGCCACGCGAACGGCCCGGGTTCAATCCTCATTGGGACCGAAGTTTTTATCGTTTATTTTATTTGCTACTTTCTCGATTTTTCGCTCACGGATGATTTTTCGCTCACAACCAACGGTGCCGACGCCGACAGCGGAATTTCTGCGACACGAGCTCTCTAACGCTACCGCGTTAAAATTGAGCTCAAGAAAGTGAGCCCATAGTGTGCACTGTAGGTGACCGCATCTATTTGTATATCACATGGCAAATAACCTGATTGGTAGAAACTAAGTGAGAAGAGTTTAGCAAGAGTTTCATGCCACGTCTTGAATGTGCTTGAAAAAGTGCGTGAGCCAACATGTTAATAGGCTGCCATCGAACAATGTATCTAGTTCTTCTTTTCTAGTAAGAGCTGTATATCCAAAAGTTGGCCTCCCAGACAGATATGTGTTATGGGTGTCATACTGTCAATTTTGATCACGATGGGACCTGACTGGGTAGAATTTCTCTACTGTGATTATTTACTGTATGCAAGTTGCAGAAACGAGTCAATCACTGTTGAGAAATTTGATCCCGATTGGGCTTAATTGCGATCAGCAGTGCACCATGTGACAACGGTATCATCCGAGTTAGTTTCTAAGTATGGTCTACATCCAAGCCGTGGATGGATCAACCTGTAAACCTAAAGCGGCGGCACTTACGACTGCAGCTTCGCAAAGTCGTACTCTGTCTATAACTGTTTGAGACGCTTTGTATACAACTGTCTACATCACATGTTTTTGCAAGTCGTGTTGACTAGTGGCTAAGAAAGAACAAGAACAAGAGTGGATAAATTGAACCTCCTGTGTAATAGATCTGTTTTCAACTTCATTTTGCAGTGTACTGTTGAATATAGTCAATTAGCAGAAGGCACTACCATGTTCGATGTTCCGCTTTCTCAAAGTCACCTAAAAAGTATAATTTATCTTTGCTCGAAATGATCATAACCAAAAAAAGAAAAATTAGTACTATATTTCTAGCCTGAGATTTCATTCTATTTTTGCAAAAAGCAGAACATGAATGACTTCAGGTTTAATGCAAGTGCAGTTTGCCCCGCCACGGTGGTCTAGTGGTTACGGCGCTCGACTGCTGACCCGAAGGTCGCGGGATCGAATCCCGGCCGCGGCGGCTGCATTTTCGATGGAGGCGAAAATGTTTGAGGCCCGTGTACTTAGATTTAGGTGCACGTTAAAGAACCCCAGGTGGTCGAAATTTCCGGAGCCCTCCACTACGGCGTCTCTCGTAATCATATCGTGGTTTTGGGACGTTAAACCCCAGATATTATTAATAATGCAAGTGCAGTTTAATCAAGATTAGTTACTATAAAGCACATACATGACAATATTTTTGTTGCAACGTCGAGTCCCTTGAGATAATGTGCAACTCAGCGAATTACAGGCAGTTCTTCATAGATCGCGTCTGAAAGGGTTAATGCAGTCGAATGAAAGCTCGCACTTGAATCGAAAGTTCAACCCGACTTGCAGCTCGGTTGTAGCAAGTTCTACTGTGCATTTAGTTCTGATTTTTTTCTTTTTTTGTACTAAGTTATACAGAACACACCCTCAACTGGTGCGCTCCTGGCAGGCACTGATTAGAGTTACTGCATATGCTACCTTTAGGTAGCGTAGACAGTAACTCTAGCACTGATAAGAAGAAATCAGCGTCTTTAGGTCAAGGGTGCTTGAACTCTTCCAAAAACACCCCCTTTCGTGAAAACGAGCAAGTGTAGCGCAAAAATTTTCAAAAGCTTTACGTTGCGAGGGGACGTGAACAATTCTGTCTTATCAATAATACAATGTCCTGATGCACTGACAGAGCAGAGGTCATCAAAAGCAAGCTATCGCTTCTATCATAGCACTAAAAGCGCCTTCAAAGCAAAGCTGTCAAATTGAAATCACGGTTTACATGTACAAAAAAGAAGGGGGGGGGGGGCTGGGCAGTCATCGACGCCCACTGGCAAAGCAATATTTGTTCGCGGCAATACCTAGTACATCTGAATTTGCTGCACAGCTTTAGCTTATATTTTGTGTGGTGTCCGCGCGTTCATGCACGTTCACGATCGTGTCCCGATCATCGGAAATGAATTTTCAGAGCTCGACTGGCTCGATACCACATCTAGCGCAAAGAGCTCGATACCTATCGAAACCGCAGAGCGTGAAACTCATACAAAGCACAATGTTGAATTGGAAGTTGCATCGGAACGTGTATCTTACCAATGACCTCACCTGTTGTGGTGGGCGAGCGGAGTTGAGTACGAATATCCATCGGTGAAAAAGGCACCACACCTTCACGCGTGAGTAGACACCCTAAACTTAATAGCGAACGTTAATGTTAACATTACCGCGTACAAGAAACTAGCGAAAGAACAATTTACATCGCGCAAACTCTGCACATTGCAAATAAACAATCCGCCATTGCAGACGATGTCGATGTTGATCGAGCTCTCCTCTGTAATAAAGGATTCGCGCCGTAGCCAAAAAACGTGTGCAAATACCGCTGCAATAATAATAATAATAATATTAATCTAAGCATTCATAAAGAAACAGATATAAATCGATTCTGACTCTGTCCTCGTGGCTTGAAATGAAACTGCACTGCGTTACTGTAATGAATGTAGTGCAGAAACCGCGTGCACAAGCATGTATTATCAACACAGGAAGACACAACCAGGTTAAGCTTTGACAATAAGGCTTTATTAAAATGCTGGTTTGGTTCATCCATAGCTTTCGGAAATCAATGTCATTTAACACCTCTCCAATCAATACAATATCTGAAATGAGAAATAAGTGATCGATCCATGACTTTCGGCTCGGCACTGTTGTGGCCGCCTCCAGCTTTGCAATGCTTTGCACTATGTGCAATGCCCGACTCGTTTCAGTTACTATTTCAGGTGGGCTCTCATAGTCGTTATTGTCACTGCTTGACAATGTGTTAGCAATGACCACACAGTGAATGTGCTTGCACACTGTGAAGTGTATCAGGCGCGCACACACTGCACATTCATTGCATCTCAAGGGACAGCAAGCAGCATCCCCGACTTTTGTCACTGTATAAGAGTGCCCTTTAGTAGACTGAGATGGCACAGTCCACGTGCCGTCTTCGTTTAATTTGGCACTACCTGCCATTTCAGTGCCAGATCTGTGGTACCTTTCAACTGCGCTCAACTTCTTGCCCTTTGCTCCTTTGATCATCTGGATTGCCCTCTTCATCACAAAATGATATGTCAAGTCCATGAGGGCAGAAATTAGTTTATCAACACGCTTATTCTTTCCCTCCAGCATGCTGTGCTTCAACGTCCTGTGCATGCTCTCAACGTGCATGTTGGTGTTGATACCTGCCCTCGTCCTAAAGCAGTAGGCCCGCTCTTGAGGTCTAACTGCATAGTTGTCCTTGAAGTACTTCAGAAAATCCCTCAGTTTTTCTTCCTCAGTGTCAAGAAATGATTGAAGATACTTTTCACATTCTTGCTGGTCAAGGAATTCTAAAAGGAGTCGCACGTTGTGGTACACGTCTGGCCTCAGTTGTTTTTCTACACACTCATGTATCTTCTGCCAATTCCTATCCACATGCCAGGTGCAGAGAAGTTTCTGCTGAGGGACACCCATAACTGACGACCATGCCTTGTAAAATTGTGAGGCGTCATCAGACATAAATGTCTTAGCAGCCACTTTTTTGTTGATGGCACACTCAAGAGACCTGAAAAAAGCTGCCAAGTTTTCCTCATTCATCCTGTTGCAGATGAAATAGGCTATAGGTATACCTTATCCCACTTCATCTAGCACTAGAAGAGTGGTCAGCTCAAACTGGTACCCTGTAGTTCCATGTGTTGAGTGAAGACACATAGTGCCCGTGCCCAATTCTTCTAACAGCTCTTTTTGTGGCTCTGTCATCAAAGCAAGGGCAAAATCTGTTGCACCAAAAGTACCAGTTGGGTCCACTGCACCTTGTGCCTTATACAGACAGACAAGTGTTTCACCTTTGTCTTTCATTGTTTTCACCCACATATCTACACTGACGGCATCATTGGTGTGACACTGTTCAGAAGCAGCAATGTGAAACTGCCGTTTGATGTTATGCAGAGTTATGTGTTCTCCCAAATGTGCTGGCCTCAGCTTACATGCAACAGATGTTCTTATATTATTCAATACGGTTTTCATGGGCACACCACGCTCCAGGTCCTCTGCTACGTTGGTTAACGTTGGCCTTTTCTTTGTCACTCATCCTCAAGTGCTGAATTTCTGCTTTATGGCCATAATGCTTTCTTTGGTACCTTACATTTATGGTGATATCTTCAGGTGCCGGGCTCTGAGTGTTCTCCTTCTTCGTCACAGTAATAAATGAAAGACATATCTTACCGGACTTGCAGGTAGAGGTGTGCGCCGCCGCGCCACGCCGCCGCCGCCGCCTGTTTTTGGTCACGCCGTTCGCGCCGCCGCCGAAGTCCCAAGAGAGATCACGCCGCCGCCGCCGCCGCCGCGCAATTATTGCGGCGCGCCGCCGTTAGTCGTTTATTTTAATTCGAATGTGGAATCTGGAAATAAAATACAGCACTTCGCCGCAGGAGCTCTTCTCGATGTGTCCATGTAATGAACTGTCCATTTCAGCGGCCGCTGAATAGCGGGAGCTCGGCGAGAAGCGCGCCCCCTGTTTCCGGTTCTTCTTCTGCAGCGCCATCATGACATGACGCAGCTTTCAAACACTCTCGACACAAATGATAGGGACGGAATGCGCTTCGATGCAACGAACGCAGCCCTCAGAGATCTGATTTTCGGTGCACATGTCTTTTGATCGTGTTAGCCATCGATTTAGGTTTAATGCGGCCGCTCGTCTAACGCAGCTGTATAAGGTCGGTACGCATTCCTTGCATTGTTCTCAAATATCTGGAACACTTCCCAATAATCCTCAAAACATACAAGCAAAATGAAGCTCCACCCCAGGCTCCTCGGTGGAAGCTTGACAGAGCCAATTGGGAGGACTTCCACAAACTTACTAAGATCTCATGGACGGACATTTCTTCTTTAGTATTGACGCTGCTGTTGAGTATTTTACCGCTTTTATAATTAACGCTGCTCTTAAATGTATACCAGAAATAACTGAGGGAACAAGCAAGCGTCGTGTTCCCTGGTGGAACGACGAGTGCCGCAAGGCTCGGAGGCAACAGAATAAAGCGTGGGGGCTTTTGCGCGATTCTCCACAGCAGAAAATCTTATCAATTTTAAACAGATGAAATCGCAAGGCCGCAGAACGCGCCGGCAGGCTAGACGGGAGAGCTGGCAGAAGTTCATATCGGGCATAAACTCCTATAGAGATGAGGCCAAGGTATGGAATGGCGTAAAGAAAGTACGAGGTTACAAGCTTATTCGGTACCCTTAGTGGACACCCAGGGGGGAAAGCATGGAAGACCAAGCTGACTCCCTGGGAGCACGCTTCGAATTCATATCGAGTTCTACACATTACTCTGAAACCGTCCAAAGATACAAAACAAGGTTGGAACGAGAGAGGCTGGAAAGAAAATCTACACAAAATGAGGCATACAATGCACCGTTCCGCCTAGCGGAGCTACAGGCAGCACTGAACCTTTGCAACAAGTCTGCCCCAGGCTCTGATCGTATTGTATACGATATGTTTAAAACACTTCTCCCACGAAACACAAAAAACACTCCTTTCCCTCTACAATACTATATGGTTTTCCGGCGAGATCCCTACCTCCTGGAAAGAAGCTATTGTGATACCTATTCTGAAAGAGGGAAAGGATCCATCCTCGGTGACTAGTTACAGACCCATCGCGCTGACAAGTTGCCTGTGTAAAGTCTTCGAAAAAATGATAAACTGCCGGTTAATACATTTCCTCGAAACATACAAATTACTTGACCCGTACCAGTGTGGTTTCCGAGAAGGTCGATCCACAACCGACCACTTAATACGCATTGAGGCTGAAATTCGTGAAGCATGTGCTCATAAGCAGTTTTTTCTCTCGGTATTCCTCGACATGGAGAAGGCCTACGATACGACTTGGCGCTTTGGAATACTCAGAGATCTCTCACATTTAGGTGTGCGAGGCAGAATGCTGACTATAATAGAAAACTACTTGTCCGATCGCACTTTCCGTGTCCGAGTGGGAAATGTTTTATCACGAACATTGTTCAGGAAACAGGAGTGCCGCAGGGTGGTGTCCTCAGTTGTACACTTTCCTGATAAAAATGAATTCCCTGCGTGTGTGTATCCCGCGTACCATGTTTTACTGCGTCTACGTGGATGATGTACAGATAGGTTTTAAATCCTGTAATCTTCCCATGTGTGAGCGGCAGGGTTCAACTTGGCTTGAACAAGGTGGCCAAATGGGCAGGCGAGAACGGGTTGAATATAAATCCACGAAAAAGTACATGCGTCCTGTTCTCTAGAAAGAGAGGTCTGCGCCCTGACCGGACATTAACCTGTATGGTCAGCGGCTACCTGTCCAAGTGGAACACAAATTCCTAGGGGTAATATTAGACGCCAAACTGACATTCGTAGCCACACATTAAATACATTAAGGAGAAGTGCATGAAAACGATGAAGTTTTAAAGGTGTTGTCGCGCACTACATGGGGTAGTGACAAAAAGTGTCTTATAAATTTATACAAGAGCCTCATACGCACACGGCTAGATTATGGGGCCATGGTGTATCGTCAGCGCGACACCAACCACTTTAAAAATGCTTGACCCTGTCCACCATCTAGGCATTCGCCTATCTACGGGTGCTTTTAGGACGAGCCCCGTAGAACAGCCTATACGTAGAATCAAACGAGTGGTTCGCTTCATTTGCAGAGAGCCTACATTTCGTTCGCATATTTCTTGAAAGTCAATGTCAACAGTGAACATCCCGCATATTGTGTTATAAATGATCTGTCTAGTTCTCGTCTCTATTCGTAGCCGTCCTGCATTGAGAGAGCCCTACTCACTGCGCGTACGATGTCTTGCCGAGGAAGTGGGAGTCCCACTCCTTGAGCACCGCGTGATGGCTCCCGCTGTACAGCTGCCACCATGGCAGTGGCAGATTATTGACTGCGATGTATCTTTTATGGAAGTCACGAAGCATGCACCAGTGACACACATCCGCATGTACTTCATCGAACTACAACAGAAATATCCTTACCCTGCATTTTTACTGACGCTTCAAAATCTGACGAAGGTGTGTCGTACGCCGCAGTCGGTCCATCCTTCTCAGATGCTGGTGTCTCCACCCCAACACGAGCGATTTTCACAGCGGAGGCCTATGCGATACCTTGCTGCTGTTAAACACATTAAAGAATCCAAATTACACCACGGCAGTATATACACGGATTCCTTAAGTGTTGTGAAAGCTTGAGGACTCTCAAATTACACAAAAATCCTGTCGTCGTCACGCTCTACTCCCTACTATGCGCAATCTACGCAGTTAACAGCATGTGGTGGTGTGCTAGGTGCCAGGGCACCGCGAGATTTGAAGGTAATGTGTTAGCGGACGAACTGGCTGCATCCGCCCTTCGAAACAACAGCGATTCATCCATAGCTGTTCCTGTAATGGACCTGAAACCCCTGCTGAGGGAAAACACTCAGGGCTTACTGGCAGCGGTTATGGGACGGTTAAATACACAATAAACTACATGTAATAAAACCGTGTCTTGGAAATTGGCCACCAGTATCGAAGTCACGCCACACAGAAGTCACACTTAGCAGATTAAGGATAGGACACACACACAGCACACATTCATACCTTTTGTCCCGTAATGATCCACCCGTGTGTGAGAGGTGCGGTGAACCGCTACCGTGCTTCATATTCTGATGCAATACAAATAATTAGACGCTCTAAGAAGGAAACACTTTCCACTGCCCTACCGGCAACAAGTACCCACTCCACCCGTCGATGTTCATAGGTCGGGAGCCGCTGTCTAAACATCAGTCATTGTTTTCGTTTTTTAAAAGATGTGGATAACTTTACGTCATTTACCCAGGTATACGTAGCATGGCCTCCTAACAGAGGCTGCTGCTGCGGTAGCTACACTTAGCAAAAGCACCTTCCTCGCATCCCTTGGACCAAGGGCATTGACGAGGCATTCGTGCTCATGCCATATACCCGCAATCTATTATTACGACTACTCGCCATTCATTTTCATAACACACATTTCGCATCACTCTCATGGGTTTTAATTCTTATACGTTTTACCCGCGTTTTGCCGCGAGGAATTTAAGGCCCATTTACACGCCACTTACCATAACCATTGTCCACATTCTTTACATGTCCTGGCGCTCTTTGGCCCTTGCGCCAATAACAAATGGCCCTTGCGCCAATAAACACCATATATCATCATCATCATCATCATCAAATATCTGGAACACATTCATATGCAAATTCAGACTTGAAAAGTTCCTCTTTCTGTGCATTTCGACCACTCTTCTTACGCTAGGAATGTGCTGGCGGGTTCGGTGCGGCGACGGGGTCAAGAGCGAGGTGACATCACGGCTCACCGCTTTTTCGAATCACTGAATGCGCTCTGCCGAAATGGACTGTGGACACCTCCTGTGGATGAACGTGTCGAGAATAGCTCCCCATAGGTTGCAGTATCTTTTTCTTCTCCAGAAATACCACGAGTATTGCCTGAACTTAACGCTGCCGCGTCCTCCAGTCTTAAAGGGCGACGGCCCAACACGCTGGATAGCACATTCTTGGAGTCTTGGCCCTTATACACTGTGCATAAATAAATAAAACAGATAGGTAATACATATTTGTGGGTGCGTTAGTACACTTTTTTCTTTCATTCTTACTCGAGTAAATCGATAAATAAATACAGAAGTAAAGAGAATGGCAAACTTAGATATGTAGCTGAGGTAGTTGGTAGGTATTCATGTTAAGACATGACGTGGAAACACGAACATAAGAGAACAGCCGAGAGAGTGAACAGCAATCTCTCGCTTAGACTACTACTCGCACTTGATAGGTATGGCCTCTTACGTAGGAATGCGCAGATAAATATATGTGTCTACCTTTGGTTCCGCCGCTGTGTGATTTTTCAGTTGTCAGCGGCATTTATGGTGTCTTGACTACTCTCCTGTGTCCGTGTTTGCACGCCATTTTTATAAAGGGCGCCCAACAGCCTTTGAAAATACAACAAAAAACAAAAAAACAACGAGCGCGTTATTCTCTCTTGGCGTTTCTCGTTTTTGGTGCACTTCGTGATGCCACAACTGTGATTCACGTGACATCATCAGGGTACATACTCTCGACTGGTCCATATACGAGAAATAACAGTTGTGAATTTTCTCCCATACTGCTTTGCTATGCAGCCGTCCACCCGCTCTTGCTTCTCTCGTACGACTATCGGCGCGATTAACAGATTTCGCTCCATTTTGTGCGTTGGCGACCGCGCATGCAGAGATAACAGACTGTCGCCTATAAGCGCGAAATCATGATAGGCTCAACGCTTAGCGTTTACATTGTACGCATGCTTCATGAAGAAATAAGTGGCGAGGAGATGTCTCCTGTAAGAAGGGTATTGAAGGCGAGAACGAAACCAATGGAAAAGGCGCCGGATTATATGATTCTTCAACGGACGCACTCTTTACAGCGGAGGCGATGCAGCTTGGATTCCAGGAAAAAGGCGAGGCCGCTTCGACTGGTTTTTGTATATTTTTATTGCGTAGCAATTGTATGGACACTCAGGACAGGTTTTCACCATCGCCGTCATGTTCCGTATAAAAAAATTGGCCGCGGTATCTGCGTGCTTCGCTGCAAGTGTCGTCTAAAGACGATAGGAGGAGGCGCCGCGTGAGATAGGGACGCCATCTGGCAATACGTCGGGAAACATGAGTGCTGTGTTGCGGGCTAGTAGTCCCGGCGCAGCAGAAGGCGAAGACCGGCGGTGACCAACGCGACGGCGGGGGACGCGCCAGCCGCCAGAACACGCGGTTGGCGCGAAGCGCGTGAAGCAGAAAGAAACGTCCGCACTCAACGAATGATCTCCCACACACTCTTTTA
>NW_023615404.1:0-60001 GCF_013339695.2 Rhipicephalus sanguineus
CTTTGAAAAGGCTGTATGGCTTTGCGTTGAAGCACGTCATCTACTTCCTCCGTAATGACGCGGCGCTCTTCCGCGGAAACGCGGTAAGGCCGCTGTCGCAGTGGGGGAGTGGGAACCCTTGTCGATGGCATGAGTGACAGTAGTGTTGCGGCCAAGGCAAATTTTGTGAAAGTAAAAAGTGATGAACTTATAAAGGAGAGCAAGAAATTCGCGTCGTTGGGAGGGGGAGAGATTGGCGTCAATGGCGGCGTCGAAAGCTGACGAACTCAATGGTTGGGTAGCAGAAGCGATGGAGACAATGTCTCAACGAGCGGGCTCGTTGGCAAGATCAAGATCATCAATGTGGTCGACAGGTGTGCATATGCTAAAGTCTCACCACGGAGTGTGGCAGGCCGGTAGTGGTTTGTGACTACCATTGTGGTCGATTCACATGCGATAGTGATAACGGCAAATAGAAGAACAATGCCCTTGCGCTGAGTAAACACGTTTGCCGGCGTAAACACTACCGTGGCGTCAGGCAACGCCGCACACGAGAAGATAACAAGGACTGACGCCTGTGGAGGCAAGGTGGTGTCGGCATCAATGGTGAGATTGCAGGTGAGAAGGGAACGGTTGGGCGATGAAAATTCACATGTCGGAACACGATAAGCTTCCGCACGTGAACAACCGATCACAGCTTCATGACGCGAGAGGTAACCCAACCGATGAGGAGGTCATGAGAGTATGATGGAAGAACAAAAACATTCAAATATGTATAAAATGTATTGGATGATAGCGCGCACCGTACGCACAGCCGAGTGATGTATGCGTTGCTTGGTAGCCGTGGACAGCATCATGCGAGAGAGAGGTTGTCACTTTCTTTATTCTTCGACAAAGCTTATCGTTCATGACAGAAACGGCGTCCCTGGTAACAATAAGCGCTAGTGCGGCGACTCCCTCGGCATCAGCTTCAGTAACATTCTGCGGCGAAAATCGAGGCCTTAAGAAATGCGAAGAAGCTGCTGTTCTTGACTTCGGAACTACACGTATTAGCTTCCCTCATCAGAGAGTGGTCGACGACGCATAGGTGATGACGACCGACGACGAGGAGATGGGAAGCGACGAGCGTCTGAGCGGCGATGCCAGTCGGAGCGGCTCTGTGCAGTTTCAGTTGCGGTGGCATGTCGCGGTGCGTAGGTAGGCGTTTCGAAGGTGGCGTATGTAGGCGTAGTACGGCGGCGGCAGACGCGTTCACTAGCCAGCAATACCACACGAGGAGCAGATAGGGCGTTTTTCTCGGGTGCGCCACGCGACTGAAGGAGGCAAGGCAAGATGTGGAACTGGAGGCAAGGCAAAATGTGGTGGTGCCGGTAAGGGACCTGCATGCGGTAGATGAGAGGTGGAGATGGAGGGGGCGGAGCATAGCAGCAACATTATAGTGGCGATGTCGCAGAAGTGGACGGGTGAGCCAAGGGGCTGTAGGGTGGGCCTCCCAAATCTCGGTCCTTATGCCTTGCTGTAGTGTCGGAGGCAGCCTTGTGGCAGTCACATCGCTATGAGGCAGCAGGGAGAGCTGTCGGGCCACTTACCCTGTAAGAAAACATTTGACCTGGTGAGAGAGGGTGGTCGGGCGTGTATTGGCAATCGCGTTCCCCAAGATCGAGTCTGCTGGTGGCACATTTTCGCGAGCGATCGAACGCTGAGGGCGCAATTTATCGAAGCTCTGCCATAGGCTTACCAGCACGGCCACGGTGGTTGGGATTCTGGCCAAATGTATCGAATGCACCATCCTCAATCCCCTCGATAATGTGGCTTACCTTCTCTTCCTCCGGTATGGATGGGTTAACACGTTTGCAGATTTCCAGCACATCCTCAATGTAGCTGGGAAATGTTTTGCCAGGTTTCTGTGCTCGGTGGCGTAGACGCTGGGCAGCGCGGAGCTTGTGAACCTCTGGTCGGCCAAACGCTTCGGTAAAAAGGTTCTTGAAGGCTGCCCAATTTCGGATGATGGAATCACGGTTGCCGAACCACAGTTTAGCTGCGCCTGCCAAGTAGAAGATCACGTAGGTGAGATTAGAGTCGTCGTCCCACTTGTCACTGGCGCTTGCGCGTTCGTACAACGAGAGCCATTCATCAATTTCGTGCTCACCGCTTGCGCCAAAAATGCGCGGCCTCACTCAAATGGCACTGGTCTACGTCAGAGACTTGCGAGACTGCATATTCCTTTTTTTGTTTGTTTGGAACCGCGTGCACGGGCCTGTGTTATTGTACTTGTTGTCATGTGTGTTTATCGCCCACTATAAGTGCTTTTTGTGTCATGTACTCACTCCTCCATCTTCCATGGGTCACATGCCTTGCGACATGACATACCTAACCACCGCACTAATACAAGTCAAAAACTTTGCCGGCATCGCCTAGGCGCATAGTAAAATGACCAAGACCAACGCCAAAATTAAGGGGGAAATGCCACCAGTAGAAGCATTCCAAACATTCCAACTGCAACGACGCTTGCAGTTGCCACCGATTCTGGCACACTGATCAGGATGCCGATACCGGAATAGAGACAGACTCAAGCCCCGTAGGTCCTGGCGCCGCACTTGTGCAACGAACGGAAGGCCGAGTGAGGTTCATTAATAGGTCGCGATCCAAGCGGGAGCCAGCTATATCCCATCAGGAAATGAGTGCCTTGCCATCATCTGGGCTGCATCAAAGATTAGTCCCTACCTATAAGACAGGTTCTTCAAAGCTGCTGGCGACCACCACGCCTTGTGTTGGCTAGCTAAAAGGACCCTTCAGGTCATCTCGAACAGTGGAGCTTCAGACTACAAGAATTTTTTTTCACGTTTCGACATTACCGTCGTTTACAAATCCAGCGATAAAAACTCTGACGCCAGCTGCTTGTCTCGGGCCTCCGTCGATTTGCTGCGGCATTGATGCATGATGCAGCTTAGGCTCTAGCCTTATCGCTGGTGGTCGCGTTAGCCTCAGATTAAGCTATGCTGTTCGCCTTGCGCGCTGAAGCTTATCAGAAAAATCTAAAATAATCGGGAATGTTCGACATATTGGCGTGGCGGGCGAAGGGCAGAGGTCATAATGGTAACGGATCGGGTATATGAAAATAGAAAAAGAAGCACGCGTGGCAATATGATCAGGCCACGCAACGTAAATTATGGGTGTTTATTTCCTTACGGCTTTAAATGAGGAATTATTTGATGATATCTTGTGGCGTAATAAAGGTGAATGTACACACACATTGTGTTTTATTGCGATAGGAATTATGTGGATGCTCTCGGCAAGTTCTTGCCATTAGCGCCCCCGTGCCGTTCGGAACTCACGCACACCCCTTTCTATCCCTATTGAAAATTCCTCCACCATGAGGAATGGTGGATTCCACCATCCACCATTATGGTGGATTATGGTGCTGGAAGATGGTGGCACGTGGTGTATGCTGGATGCTGGCGTATGATGGATGCTGGAGAACGACGGAGCGTAAAACGGCTCTACAGCGTCGGCACCATCGTGCCTAGCCGTCACACATAAATAATTGTATACAAGGCGATGTAAAAAGCACTAGTACAAAAAAAAAGAAAAAAAAAGTCGAAAAAAAAAACTTCCGCCACCGGGAATCGAACGTCCGATCCGCGGATCCCGAGCCGAGTACTTTACCACTACGCCACGATGACTTTTTTTTTTTTTTTTTTTTTTCTTTCATGGTATTTATTCAACATAGGATATCACTTGAAAGCAATTGAATACAGACAAAGAACTAATATGTTGACACTTGCTTGACGACTTGCAAAATGACTAGTCAACATTCTAATACACCGTTTGGCTTCAGCTTTATATGTCTCATACTGGAGACAGACGCGATCTTCACATCCTACTAAAATTTGCGTAGTTATTAAACGCAAACAAACTGCTGCCGGTAACGAATGGCACGTCGATAATGGCAACAGCGCTAACTTTCTTTTAGAATTCACAACGTAACTCTAAAGAAATATGTCAAGTGGAGCGAGGAGCGCGAGTATAGTCAACCGGGTGTTACTGCGAAGTTTTAATAGCCGTTTCTCGCTTTTTCCAAAGTGCGACATGTGCAGATGCTTTCTGTCGACTCTAATCTCATTCGATAAATACGCGCGTACAATTGATTGAGTATTGTGATGTTTTTTTTTTTCGCGCAACGTACAGCGCAGCCGTGCCAGCGCACTGATCTGACGCTGTATCGTTAGCTACAACTGCATAACAGCTGGGCCAAAACAAGTGCAGTGCGCGGGAAAAATATGCCATCATATTGGTTCAGTAAGGCGTACGAATTGACAACTCTATGTTCTCGCATACGTGTCAGAGAAGCACCGGCGAGTGCGACCGGCGGCGGTTGGTGACCATGTTTGCTGGACGCGCGTCGCATCTATGCTCATCGCTTCTTGTGCGGACACCGTACACGAGAAAAAAATGCTTCATTTAGGTTAGCCGATGTCACAGGTGTGCTGTAAAGTCGTTCGTACTCACCGGAATCGTGTATACTGAAACCAGAAGCGCCGATAACACGTAGACGGACTCGGTCCCTACGCCATGCCTAACCTTTGGTGGCAATCATGGTGGTAGAATATGATGGTGGTAGTCATACTTGGTGGGGCTTTTCTCGACGCAGACTGAAGGTAAAAGTTTGTGCATTTTAGCTTTGCATGCATTTTCACTATTACCTTAAAGTGCCGCTGAGGTAAGTGAGTGTGCAAGAATTGCCAGAGTTGCGTTTCAAGCGTGACGGTATCAAGCGGAGGCTGTTTTCTGGTCTCACCGCTGGAAGGATTCATTTACTTCTCGGCAAATGCGCGGCGATGTAACACAGTTACTGTCGCCGTTCACACCGATACTTCTAGACTTGTAAACATCAAAATGCAGCCGCACATCGCGGATGTAAACCTGATAAGTACGCGCGTAAAATGTAAACATTCACGGCTGCTGTGCTCAAGAAAACCTGTGGCGGTTATTGGCGCCGCATGAATAAAAAAAAATAGTGCTGGAAAGCTTAATGATCGGTGTTGGCTTCTTTGAACTGCATATATTTCTGCACATTCAAGAGGAAAACATTAGAACTGACAGCGACTTCTCATAATGTCACGTTCACTTCCATCATGCCACCGTCATCCACCACGCTTCCATCCTGCCACCGTCATCCAGCTTGTTCGCCAAGTCATCCACCAAAACATGTTTTGCTCGCCACCATCAGCCAGCATTTTCCACTTAACACCAAAAGAAGCTCGCCACCACCACCACCACCATCTGCCACCATTTTTTCCACTCTCGCCATCATCAGCCATTATGGCCACCACAGCTTCCACCACATCCACTATTCTTTCCACCTTGTCCACTATTGTTTCCACCACGTCCACCAAGATTTCCAGCATCCACCAACCCCCGATTTTCAATAGGGATACTACAGTCTACAGGCTATGTGAGAGACCGCATGGCCTCTCCGCGTTTACATCTGTGCGCGGCTGTGAGTTATGTAATATTGCAGCCGCCGTGAACTAAAGACATGTTTCACGTTTCCCCGGGACGCCGCTCTCGCCATGTATTGTAAACAAGAGAGTGACGGAACGGCGCTCCTCCTCCTCGAGGACGCCGCCTCCATCGGGGCAGTCTGCTCGAGGGTGTGTAACTACGAGCAGCTCAGTACAGTTTCTCTTCCGCCCTCTGATCCTGCGTTCTTGATATACAACAGTTTTGGCGACGAGGATGAGATCTCAGATGGTATATCCGATGGGACCGAAGATGGCATCTCCGATTGAATCACAAGACAAGTGTTAAAACATCTTGATGTGGTGAAACTGGACTGTTCAATCATGGCAACATCGGCAGACAGGATAGCAGCATCAGAAGATCGCAGCATGGTACGACGCCGGTTTGAAGGCTTGCTGAGTTCAGTCCCGATACTGGAAGCATAGAAGTCTACATCGAAAGATTCGAGGTCTTCGCAAGCGCTAACAACATCGACGAGCCAAGGAAGGCGCGAGTGTTCTTAAGAGTCCTAGGTGAAAAGGCCTACGTGAAACTACGAAGCCTTCTGCTGCCTGAGAGTCCTGCTGACTCCAAGTATGCTGATATCACAAAAGTGCTGCGCGAGCACTACACACCACGGTGATCCACAGTCACGGAATGGTACAGGTTCCATCGCAGGGATCAAGGCCAAAGTGAAACAATTGGAGAATTCATCGTCGAGCTCAAGAAGCTAGCGGCAACATGCGAGTTCGGCAGCTTCCTTGAAGAAAGTCTTCGAGATCGGCTAATCTCGGGTCTTCGCAGCGAGGACATCCAATGCCGTCTGCTGTCGTTACCGAACCAGGCGGCGACATGGGAACTGGTTCTAAACATCGCCACCGCCATGGAAACCGCAAAGAGCGACACCAAAGAAATTATGCCAGCTCCTGCGGACGTCAACTGGCAGAACGAGCCGACGCGTAAAAGGAAGCCAACGAGCAAAAGCAAAACAGCGTCCACAATAGGGACTGCAACCTGTAAATCAGGGAAGCCGCGGAAAGAACTTTCTCGTGAGAGACAATGAAAATGTTTCAGGTGTGGTGACCTCAGAGCGCGGAAAAAACACAAAGGACGAAGCGAGGAACCACATAAGACGAGCACTCACTAAGAACTGATTTATTTTCCACATGGGAAGGACACATTTACACACAAATTGCGTATGTCAAGAAAGATTATGACGACGGCATGAACAGCATGCGAAGCGTATGATCAAGGGAAATGTCTAAGGGTTATCTAGGTAGCTCAATTCACGGTCATGCAGTGACAGGGAAGGATGACTTATACATTGCTCCGTATTCCTGGAAATTTTATATGCTTCAGATATTTCGCGCGTAGTTTGATGAGAATGCCGGAACAACACAACTGTATTCTCAAACAGAGGTTGGCACTTGCCCGAAAAGCAATGTGACGCTAAATGGGAGTAAGCTGTATTCTTCAACGAGCTTTTGTGTTCTCTGAGACGCACGTTCACACATCGGGCGGTTTGGCCAATGTACATACGTCCACAAGAAAGGGGTATCCTATATACCACTCCGGTGTTGCACTTAACAAACTTGTTTACATGCTTCTGGAGGCATCTTCTACCTTTAGATGCATTCTGTGCCCTCCTGTGCACCATTGAACATATACTGCTCAATTTATTGGGTGCAGAGAAAACGCGCACACCAAACCGGTTTCCAACATTTTTTAACCCATGGGCCAGTTTATGAATGTGGGGGATTATCGCCGCACGCTTCTTTTTTTTCTTCCCTGTTCCCTGACGAAGTACATGTGCGTCTTTCATTATTTTTTACCGTACGCAAGAGCTTTTCACAGACTGAGGCTATTGTGTAGGAAGGGTATCCAGCACCTATTAGCCGTTCTAACTGTGCTACGAAACCACTTTGCATGGTATGAAGGCAACATTTTTCGAGGGCTGAACGTAAGCACGACATTACGATTCCGCGTTTAGCGAGCTTGGAATGACCAGAAGAGTAGTCTAGAACAGGTTTTGCAGAACGGGGATTATATCTCCAACAAAGATGCTTATCACCGAAAAACAGGGAAAGGTCTAGGAACTGCAATTTATCTTTGGGAACCTCGGAGGTAAACCGGAGGCCCATGCCTTCATTCTCGAAGCATGCCATGACACTTTCAACGTCCACTGCTGAACACTTTTTGATGATGATTAGATAATCGTCAACATAACGGAATACTTTTGTGCTTGGCTGAAGTTTAGTGCTTAGGGCTGCATCCACCTTCCCAAGAAAAATTTGGCTTAAAACAGGGGCCACACTTGAACCTATACAAACACCTGATTTTTGCATGTACAGGTTCCCAACCCATACGACGAAGGTGAACTTCAAATAGAACGTCAGAATTTCTAAAAAAGACTGAGTCGACACTCCTGTGCTATTCCTGAGCGATATCTCATCATTGTCTTCCACAATGCACTGCTTTACGCTGTTTAACAGTTGATCAAGCGGCAAAGAATAATATAAGTCGACTACATCAAGACTAAAAGCTGTCACACCGGAACATTCACATTTGTAGAGGTATTCAACCACGATACCAGAGTTTTTTACGTGAAAAGGGTCATTTACGCGCAACGCAGAAATATGTTTTTACAGATACTGAGATACAGCCAACTGCCACGTATCCCTTTCTGAAACAATCGCTCCCAGCGACATTTCCGGTTTGTGTGTTTTAATGGAGTAAAAAATTTCTAGCTCTACAACTTTCGCCTTTTCTACTGAAGAACCAAGCTTTCCTAGGTTAAGCCTTTCGAGCAGCGATATCGCTCTTGTCTTTACTTCATTGCTTTTCACAGAAAGTGGTTTGAAATTCCTTTCTATGCCTTCCTCGGCCTTCTTAAAAAATCTTGTTCATTAATGATGGCGAAGAACCCTTCTTTGTCAGAAATGAGTATCCTTATCTGATTGTTCAAACAAAACTTAACAACTGGTTGAACGCTCAATTTTCTTCTCAAATGGCTAACATTGCTCGAAACTGCTTGAACACATTCTGTTACACACCTATAACGTTCTTCCTCCTTGGCCAGCTTGGAGACGGTCCTTGCTGTGGCAATCTTTTCTTGAGGTCGAAGGGTAGGTTCCACGGAGAACTTCGGGCCTTTTCACAGAACTTGCTGAATTTCTTCTCGCACAGACACATCACTTAGGTTCAAGAACGTCCCTCGCCTGAAGCTTGTTTTTTCCTGACAGGTAGTTGTGGTCTGATGCAATTCCACAAGTTTTCCGTGACAGATATCGAAGTTTTGCACCTGTCGCGATACGAACCGCGGTTGTTGCTTCTATGTCCGCCTTGGTCACAAATGACCCTCAGCCAGTCCTTATACCACCGGACTTGTGTGTACCATTCCGAACGAAGGATTCGGCACATCATCTTGGTATGACCAAACGACGGACTAATCAAACCAAAAAGCATTTGTTCATCTGCCGGACATGTTCCTTGACGAAGGTGCCACGATGCTACTCTTGCCCGGCATGTAGCGACAGCAATCCACGATGCCAAAATGGCAGGGTGTTGAAGAGAGGGACTAAAACAGTTTAAAGAGCCCTGCATAATAGAAATACATTGCAGGACGATCGAAAGGTGGGCCAGTTGGTAATTCATTTTCTTCGTTCAGCCAACTGGGAGCGTAGAAAAAACACAAAGGACAAAGCGAGGAACCACATAAGACGAGCGCTCACTAACAACTGTTGTTAGTGAGCGCTCGTTAGTGAGCGCTCAGTTGTTAGTGAGCGCTCGTCTTATGTGGTTCCTCGCTTCGTCATGCAAAAGAATTGCATGATCATGAGACAGCTGACATCGTATATCAAGTCAAGCCGAGTGAATAGGCAACCCCTCTTGTGATAGTGCCAAAGAAAGACAACTCTGTTAGGATATGTGGGGACTACACAATTACTGCGAATCCGTGTATAAAGGTAGATCAGTACCCACTGCCATTACCGGGTGACATCTTTGCATGTGTAGTAGGGGGCACAAATTTCTCAGTTCTAGATCTCTCTAAGGCTTACCTGCAACGTCAACTTGATGAACGCGCCCAAGAGCTATTACAGTGAACACTCATTTGAGTTATTTAGATCTAAAAAACTGCCGTACGGAGTAGCAAGCGGTCCGGCGTTGTTCCAAGCAGTAATGGACCAGATTTTACGAGGAATTCCTGGCACTGATTGCTACATAGATGATGTACTTATTTCAGGAAAAGATGAGCAAGAGTGCTACGAAAGAACCGAAAGGGGGCTTAAGAATCTACAGGATCATGGAGAGAGAGAGAGAGAGAAATACGCGTTTATTTTCAAAACAGTGCTCCGAGCGATGCAGGATCATAGAATCCGCGTAAATGCAGTAAAATGCTCGTCCTTTCAAAGCAAAGTGCCCTGTCTGGGACACGTAATTGACAAGAATGGGTTGCGCAAAGCACAAGACAAGGTGGAAGCCATCATGCTTGCTCCCCAGCCAAAGGATGTTATACAGCTCAAAGCATTTCTTGGCCTCATTAACTTCTATGCGAAGTTCATGCCAAATCTGGCCAGTCTACTTGAGCCATTACACAACTTGCTACGCAAAGAAAGTGCATGGAAATTGTCAAGTCAGTGGGACAAGTGTTTCAGAGAATGCAAAGAATTGCTGTGTAATAACCAGCTATTGCAGATTTATGATCTCAGAAAAGATTTGCATCTGACATGTGATGCGTCTCCATACGTCTTAGGGGCATTGCTGCCTGTCTCATGTGGTTGATGGTCATGAGAAACCTGTTGCCTTTGCGTCTCGATCAATGACCTGAACTGAGCGAAATTACGCACAAATTGAGAAAGAGGGACTTGCCATTATTTTCGGAATCAAGAAACTTTCACAAGTACTTGTATGGTCGCAAGTTCGAAATTTTCACGGATCACCAGCCATTGAATGCTCTTTTTGACCCAAAGCGTCCTGCAAGCTCTGTGGCTGCTGCGCGAGTGCACCGTTGGTTACGCGTACTCTCAAATTACCGTTACCAGGTCAAGTATAAGGCAGGATGTACGATTGCCAACGCTGATGGTTTGTCGAGGCACCCCTGCCTGAAACTGCTGAAGAGTCTGCATGAATTCTTTTATTTTGCACCGATGCAAGACCTTCCTGTCACACTTAAAGTGGTTGAGCTAGAGACTGCCAAAGATGAAGCCCTCCGCGTTGTACGTGAACTTACATGGAGCGGTTTCTGGCAAGCTAAAGCCGTATTCTGTGAGGAAGTTAGAAATGAGCATGCACTAGGGTTCCTTAGTGTGGAATAACAGAGTTGTGATTCCCGCTTCACTTCAAAGTGACGTTCTTGAATTGCTGCACGAACAGCACATCGGTGTCACTAAGATGAAGGAAATCGCTAGATCAGTTGTCCAGTGGCCTGCTATTGATTGCAGTATTCAGGAAATCACTAGAAAGTGTGATATTTGCAAGAGTGTTGCTTCGTTCGGTCAGCCCACTCCATTGCAACCATGGAGAAGGTGTGAGATGTGTGGGAGAGAGTACACTTAGATTTTGCAGAGAAAAATGGCAAATCATTTCTCCTTGCTGTGGACTCCCATTCAAATTGGCTAGAGGTAAAAATCATGAACTCCTCAACAGCGCAAAAGACAATCGAAGTAGTGAGATCTATGTTGCGGCATATGGATTGCCACACGAAATTGTTACAGACAATGGCCCTCAGTTCAGAGCTGAAGGATTTGAGGACGTTCTAAAAGCAAACGGTGTGGAACAAAGGCCTCCTCCTTACCACCCACAATCAAATGGCGCGGCAGAAAGAGCCGTACAAACGCTGAAGTAGTCGCTTCTGGTGCAGGGAGTAAGTGACCAAAAGAAAAACCAGCAAATAACACTACAACAACAAGTGGATAACTTCGTGTTTGGGTACAGAACCACTGCCCATACTTTCACACGGCAGACGCCAGCTGAATTGTTCTTGAGAAGGAAACTGCGCACGCGGCTCTCAATGCTGAATCAGACTACGAGTGAAAAATCAGACCTTGCACCAGACCTTGAAACCAGACCTTGCACGGCAAATGAACGAAAAAAACAACGTACATAAAGGAGAGCGCAGACAGACACTGAGGTCGCTCAAGACACTTTGAAAAAGGGGATCTCGTTTACGTAAGAAGCGTTCGAGGTGAAACCGTTAAGTGGTTCTCGGAAAGATAGTCAACAGAAGGTCAGCCATGACATACCTAGTGTTTGTTTCGGGGCAAGTAAGATTCTGCCACGTGAAACATTGAGCAATCGCAGCGCGCCAGAGGATATCCCATTTCACGGGGACGATATAAGCTGTCCACATACGGGTAATAGAAGCGAAGCGCAGATCGTCGGCACAGCGCCGTCAGCTCCTGGCTTCACAAAGTTAAAATTTGGCTAGTTGGTTGTACATGTTGGAAGGGAATTGCGCTACAGTTGACTGAGACTTAACAAAACTAGAGGACGGACGAACGTAATGAACACGACAAGCGCAAACTATCAACTGAATTTATTCAAAAGGACGTTGAAGGGCAAAAATTCTATGAAAGGGGACAACAGTCAATCTACGAAGGGAGAGGGCGTTACAATCTTCTGACCAGGTATCTTGCGCCACACGTGCCTGGTGTGGGTGACGTCAATTATGCTTGTTTCTTCTGAAGACGATTTTTTGTGGGGTTACTAGAATGGAGCATGGACTGACACATGCGCTTTGCTCGTTAGTTACATGGTAGGCCTCCCATATTTCTCTGGCCTTCTTGTTCTTTGATTTGGCTAATACTGCAGTTTCTTCGAACTTTCGGCTGCATCCCCATTCTCCGCAGTGCATTGACAGGTTGCCTGTTATTGCCGTTTGTTGACATGCGTAGCGGTGCTCTTTCAGCCGTTCGTTCAGACACCGACCCGATTGTCCCCACGTATGCCCTGCCACAAGTCAGTGGGATGGAATACACGGTGCCAACTTCGCATTCTGCATATTTTTTGGCATGACGAGTTCGGCATTCTTCTTTTTTCATGTCCTGCTCGTTTACTCTTTTTTCACATGCTTTTCAGCTTCACCGGGGCAGAAAAACGACGTCCAGCTCATGCCTGGCTCCTATCTTTTTCAATTTGTGGGATGCCTTGTGCACGTAAGGGACAACCACCGGTTTTTTGTCATTCTTCGTGCGGTCTGCGCTTTTCTTTCGCTTCAATTCTTGCAACATGTTCTCTCCTATGGAGATCAGCACGCTGTCCGGGTAACCACTTCTTTGTAGGCGCTGCACTTGCAGGCTGAAACTTTCACTGCATCTGTGGTGGGCAGGATTTTGATTACCTGGAGCATGCATGCGTTAGCGATCGCCCTCTTCACTAGTTTCGTGTGTGCAGAGTCAAAGCGAAGAATGCCTTTTCGCCTCTCGTTCTGTACATGTAGCACATATGCTCTCTTCTTGCCTTATGTTCAGGTCTAAGTATTGTAGGGTACTTTCGATGGGGACTCATGGTGAACTGCAGACCCGCATGCGCTTCGTAAACATCTTGACCACTCTTTCCACGGCGGATGCGTCCTATTGGCTCGTTTACACACACGAGGTAGTCGTCCACATACCTGAAGCATCTCACGACGTTGGTCCCTTGAAACTGTTCATGAAGTGCTCTATCTCCTACCGCCAAGAAACATGTCCGAGAGTGTAGGGGCCAGACACGAACCTATGCAAATACCTTCTACTGCTCGTATACCACATTACTGTGTTTCTATGACCAACGCCCCTAAGTACACTTCCAGAAGTTTCACGAAAATTGCTAAGCTTATCCCGCATTGGTTCTGAAATCTGACATTTCCGAGTTCTCCGATCGATTACGCGTAAAAAGGTGCTGATGTAAATGAATTTCTTTCTGTCAAAAAAACGATCGATGCGATCGATGGCCTGCTACCGCTGTTGTAAGTCAGCGCTGCCGTATGCGTTCTTCGTTTCATCTGGGGAAGAGAGTCGTACCGGGTGGTTGGCTGGTACAGCAAGTACAACGCATACATTCAATTATAAGTTCGTCGTCCATATTTAAAGTATTACGTTCGGCAGAACAGTCATGTCAAGTTCTTTGTAATATTTCGCAGGAAGTACAGGTTTTCAACCGAAAACCAGTGGCAGGAGCAATGCATTGTATATCGTCCGCCTACCTGAAATATGCGGAAGGTAACTCACGTCAGGGGAATTAGTAGTGCCATTGCATTGGGCATCTACGCCAACTGTGACGGGGTGAGACAGAGAGTTGTGGGCAGCGCTTACAATTATTCATAGGTTGAAACCGATTATAGCTACAGAACATATTTGTGTGACGCGGTAACCACCCTGATACATCCAGATCCTCTGCGTCGTAGCTCACATCTTAAATATGAAAGGCGCACGTAACTGCGGCTGCGGAAGCAAAAAGAAAAACTACAGAGAAATCTACCCCTAAAAGTGTTAATTTTATGGCGGCGAAATGCTACAGGCCCGGGCGTTTATATTTTGGTGCATGTTGAAGAAACCCAGGCAGTCGCAATTTGCGGCGTGCTCCGCAATAGCGGTCTCTCGTTATCGTACCCTGGTTTCGGGACGCAAATTCCCAACGATTGTCACGTTGTCTAGGTATACCACAACGTTCACTCATGAATGACAAACATGCGATGACTAGGGCTCCGTGTTTTCGGTGTTTATTTTTCTTGAATATTGGCGGGTGTGTATTGGAGTTATATATATGGCGGAAAATTAGGCGTTATTGGTGCTTATTTGCCGTAAATCCCCAATTCTCCGAACATTCAGAGTTTTTCATTACTCTCGAAACCCCAAAACTTCAGATCAATTGATATAAAAATACTAAAACATCCAAACAAGAAGCACAATTTTTAGCATAGAAGGTTTGGATACACAAGAACATAGGCACAAGCTAAATACTTGAACCATAACATCTGTACTGGTGCGTATAAGAACCTTATGCTTAAGGCTTATTGTAAACCACGCAACAATCTTTGCGAGGTTGCTGTCAGTGATCGAAGCGCGCTGCTTTGAATAGACGACGCTCAGCTTTTAAGATGCCCTTTCAGGTTAGGGGCGAGGAGAGGAAGAGAAACAGGAAGCGCCAGACGACGCTTGCGCTATGGTTATTGATGTACCAGATGGCGCAGCGCACAGCGAGAAAGCACTGGCTACGGTACATTGTGCAGTGCCCAAAAGGACCGGGGTTCAACTATGTCACACATTTCATAGCAGTTATAGTTTGTTTGTGCGGATATAAATCTTAATAAAATTATAATTGAATATCTGTTCATCCTGAAGTCATTCATGTTCTGTTTTGTCTAAAGAAAAATGACATCTCAGGATACAAATGTAGCACAATTTTGCTTTCGGTGATTTTCATATCGAGCAAAGAAAGAATACACTTTGACGTGGCTCGCGTAAAGCGGCAAATCAGGCATTGCAGGTGCCTCCACAATGTGACCATAGGCCTCGATGCACTACAAAAAAGTCACAGTTCTCGCACGGCAGGGGGCAAAGGAATGAATGCGACGCAACAACTAGAATTGCACAAGAACAACGGCAAGCAGTTCGAAACAATCAGCTAAGCTATTGAAGAACAAAATACGCGCTAAAAAGCACACACATGACGAGCGCAAAAGTAACAACAGCCACAGCTCGACACTTGCAGTGCTCAAACGCAATGAGAACGCACAGGTATACACAGGATGAGCCGCTTCTTCGCTCGTCCTGTGTACAGCGTTTCGTCGCTTAGCGTGCCGCATTCGCCGTCACGAAAGGGCGAGTGTAGATCCACGGAAGTGAGCGATGCCTCGTTGACCCGACAATGCGCCGAAGTAAACACCAAACCCAGATCAGCAGACTGCCTGCATACGCCACGCATTTATTGGCGCTCGATCAAAAGAACGAGGGTAATCAACTATTCAGCCAAGTGTCAGATAAATGATAATTTAACTTTCGAGTTTACTTTATGTAAAATTACGATTATTCAGAAGAAAATTTCATTGAGTTCTTGTTTTCGTTATTTGCCCCTCGTCACCTGGTCACGTTTCAATTTTACGGCTGCGTTGATGTCTGTGGAATAGGTACTCGACCACTTTTTGTTCGAAGTTTTGTGGCCGATATAATCTGATCTTGGTTGCTACCGCCGAGTCTAGAGCACGCCCTTCGCGCCATCTACGGGTAAGTGAACATGCTTAAGCACCTGCGAGTTTCTGCGGACCACAAGCGGTAAATGGTTTTATATAAATACCTCGCCGCTATTATGCTGGACGACGTATTGGGCGATGAGAGAATTTTTTAACGCGATGCATTTTCCACCGAAGTGTGTAAGTGCACGTTCCGCACGGAGAGCGGATCCGGAAAGTGGATGCGGATTATCCGCAAAAGCAGAAAATGCGCCGGCCGCTTCTCGGGATCGCGCCCCTACGATTTTTTCCGCGCGGACAGTTGGCCGCTTGGCCGCTGCCAATCAGGTACCGAGTGACGGACGCGAAGCGTGGAAATGGCATCCATCATGAGCGAACCTGCTCTGGTGGTCTCCGTCCAGTACTGATGCATATAATCAAGCAGCACCCTGTGCTGTACGACAAGACCAACCAAAGGTACAAGGAAGCAAGAAGGTTTGGAAATCAAGGAATACAAGAAGATTTGGAAAGGAGATTACGCAAGACTTGGGCGTGACTGGTAAGTACACATCGCCAAGTAGAAAGCACTCAGCTGTCATGTCGGCACCGTATGTTTACACTGCTTGATCAACGGAAGCGTTTACGTCGCCTAGGGCCATATTCAATTTGCACGCTGAACATGCAACCTATATCAAATTTGAGCACTGCTCCACGCATTCAGGCGATTGCCTTGAATTGCGAGTTTCCTTCGATTTGTATGTACGCGCTGCAGCTAGTGATCAATCGTTCGTTCTTCCAGACACGTTGGTGTATTTGTTTAGCGTAAACGCAAAGCTGCTACTGTCTCTAAATATCTGCATTAGCGCTGTCAAAGCATATGCTAAATGCAATGAAACGGCGGAGCTATGCTGCAAATGTATCAACCGACGCCCGGGGAAATGGTTGCGTGAAAACACGCCTTTTCCCCCATTTTAGGTGGTTTGCGGAGTCCCTGCTTTTTACTTGATTACCTGCATTAGCGCTTTTAAACTAAGGTGCACTGAAACGAGGAAGCTATGCCTCCGAAACGGGTACGCAGAAAATTATTTTTATTCACACGTACTTGGTAATGGGAGTGCCTGCTGAGAGTCCCTATTGAGAGATATATTACTTTGTCTTCATAGATATATTACTTTGGTCTTGTAGATGCATAAGTGCGCGGCGTTTGAATAAATTTGTTCTTCCTTGGCACAGGCAGTTGTGTCACAATAAATTTAAGAAATTGAAACGCAACTCCACGAAAACCAAAACTAAACTAAAATACAAAGCAAGAAGTGGAGCCGGAGCCAAAAATGTACCTACTGTCACATGGAGAACACTTCGAGGCCATGATACCAATCATTGAGAAGGTGCACCGGAGCCCATGTAAGTGCTTACTAGTTATCTTGATTTCAGTTTAAACATTTAGGTGTTAACCTTGTGAGTTTAATTTGCAATAACTCTCATTCTACGACAACTGTATGCGATTCATTATTTTTATACCATGAATTATTTATCTAGCGTTTTTTTTATTTTTTTAAACCTGAAATACTTTTACAGAATTTCACGAACATCAGATTGTGCAGACCGGGGGGTAAGTTTAACAAACAGTGTTTCAATAAGTTAAAAATTTTGCTTTGTTTTAGAATTTCACTGCTGCATGTGATTAGCGAATCTTGTTCACGATAATATATACTCAACTTTATGTTGTTTTCTTAATTTCTTATATGTCATTGCAAAGATAATGCTATAAAAATTCAGGTTTATTTACACTGCAGCCATTATGAGATATTGAATCTGCCTCCAGTATTCGTAAAAAAGTCATTGTACCATTGAATAATTGACACACGAAATAGTTTCATTTGTGCTCGATACAGATCTGAAGCGTCCGCCGAGGGATCGAGCGATGACACCCAACTGGAACCGCCTGCCACTGACAACCTTGAGGTGGAGTGGTCGGAGCTTGAGGCAAGCACCAGCAGTACGACCACCACATGTACGCATCCAACTACCAGCAGCGACACCTCTGAAACGTAGTGATATCGCATTTTACTGCTTGCTGATTTATGGGAAACCAAACTTTGCAGATTGCAACCTAGAGCATAACTTTGTGAAATCACTCCTGCAGATCACGACAGACATGCGCGCAGGAAAAGGAAGTGGGACACCTAATCGAAGATAACGACATACCGGTTGCATGTGGTGGGTTGACCACGTTAGATGTACGTAAAAAAATTGTTTGCACAGCAATCAAGGCCACCAAAAATTTCATAAAGCACCAAAGACAAACAAAACGCAAGTTGTCAAATGTCTCTATGAAGGGTATTATAAATATTTTAATATGCCCACTTGCAGTCCTAGTTACGACGACTCTGGAGCTATGGCTTTCGCAGGTGAGTGTTTGAACCACCTTAAGTCTCACGAGTGCAACGGGAACAGCAAAAAGATGTTCTGAACCATTTCGCGGACACCATGATTGGCATGTTGCGCACTCTACCTACCGATGACCAATTCGATGTCATGCCGAAGTCATGCCGATGTCATGCACAAAACTTAGTGCATGACGAAGCCTAAGAGGTCAGGCAAAGAGGAAACGCAAACGTACAGAATCATTTCTGTTGCACTGCACTGTTTTTAATTTTATTTCTTCCTACAATAGTATTGATGCTCAAAAGAGTACTGAAATAAAAGTTCAAGCATCAGGAACACAAATGACTTGATTTATGATATTACTGCATTCATGAAAATAGAAATGAGTCGTCAGGGTACACCTGCTTAATGGTGCATGAGAAATGTGCTAGGAAACTTCACATTAGAACATTCATGTTTGTTAAATGAACTTGGCTATACTTAGTTGTGTATATAAGTTATTAGTACATTAGTTGCTTTACTTAGTTGTGCAGCCAGCATGTTTTCTTATCTGCGTGAAATATGAGAATATTTTGTGGGAAGTGATTGGATAAGATAGGAATCTTATTAAGCCGGTATGGAATTACTCGGTATACGTAAACCTACACGGCCATCTGTGTGCTTTGGAAAAATGTCAAGGGCAATTAAACGCAAAAATGAGTGGACTAACGGAGTTATTAGTTAATGTCATACTATTTGCATTTTAATTTCTTGGTTTTTACGTATGTTTACACGCGGTAAACATGTGTAGATGTAACTGATCCCGTTAATCGGGTTGGCAATCGCCGGGCGGATACCAAGGGCTAGCGTCACAGCCCTCCGAAAACGCACCACGAAAGCGCGGACAATTTAGAGTTGGTCCATTGGTGCTCCAGCGAACGCCGGTTGTGGCCCAAAGACCGAGTCAAAGCCGAGAGTCGATAACAAAATATATTGTCAGTTAAGGCAATACAAATATCACAAACACGTGCACACTCGGCCTTGTACCAGTATAATTCACAGTATAATTCAGGCGGTGTTTACACAGCGGGAGCTAAACAAACAGATCACACGCTACAAAGGCAATCGCATGCATTACAACTATTCAATGACATTAGTCCTGATATGCAATGGCGTATCCAGTGCACTATACTTGGACGGTAATCGAACGCTTCTCTTCCAGGAAACACTCACGCCAGCTCCAGCGTTGACCGTCGTAGCTGAACCGTCGTCGTAACTTGTCAAGCTCACACGGCGTCGTCATCCAATTCTTCCGGATCGACGATCGACTGACGGCACACCATCATAAACACGTCTTCTTTGTCTAACGGAGCCACACTCAGCTTGCGTCACATATCCGGACCGACTGACTCAACGCCTGTCTCCTTCACTCCTGCACTGACTGTCTAGTCGTCTTCGCACGCTTTTAGCCCTTCTCCCGCGGTTTCTAGAAGCGTCGGGAGGGTTCTCCGGCCTGCAGTACAGCGAAGGCTAAGGATAGTTCGAGATTTCTCTCGCCGGTTCTACCAGTGCCTCCTCTAGAAAGATGCCTGCGACGTGAGCCGAAGAGCTGGTTCCCGACCCTCGCCTGTTCCTCTCCTCCTCCGCTCCCCCAAACAGTCCTCGCCTGCGAGCGCTTGCTGTGGCGCTGCTTTAAACCTTGCAGCCTCTGAGATTAAAGCATTGCCTTGCGGCCATCCCGGAGGCAATGCTTGCCGAAGCGGCCAAGCAAGCAGACAAGCAGACGATGCGGAAGGTAGTAGTGTCGGCTGCGAGTGCTCCATGCGGAGAAAGCACTGAACCTACGAGGAACCTCCCGTTCCCATGAGAAAGTGTGTGACGTCCGCAGGAATCTTTCTAGAGGAGGCGCTGATTCTACTCGCGGCGACGTCGCTCGAGGATGCGTCCCCCCCTTCCTTCTAGAAAACATCCAGGCTTTGCCGCGCGTTTGATCGCGTTGTCTGCGTCTGGCTCGAGTGGGTGAGGAGGATGCGGTGCGTCGGCATCTTTTGCTGCTTGTTTTCTTTTGTCGTTCGTGGTTCTTGGGCGAGGGGTTCGCGCCGTTCTGTCTCGTAGCCGTTTGAAAGCGGCCGCAAGCGCACTTTGTGGGCGCTCGTTTGTGACAGTATATAACATGTGAGCTTGGTTCACTGGTTACAGTCTGCACTATTTTACGTGTCTCACCGGCCATGGCACTCTTCCCATGGTGATGAATGATGTGCACAGTTTTGTCACGCACGGCATAGGTAACCCTGTATAGCAAGCATCGCCTTTAGAGCACATTGTAGGTGCAGCATAACTTCGTTAAAGATTTGTATTTCATAAAGTCAGGCAAAATCGTTGGTGTGATACATTAAGAACATCTGTATGGCTAGCACATACATAGCAAACATCAAGTGAACCATAAGTGAAGCGCAATCATTCTATACATGCCAACAATCGCTGAAAGCAATGGGTAACGTCATGCAATGTTTACTCACACCGAGAGTTTGCGTGGCGCCACTCACATCTGTGAGTGACGCCAGTGTTTGAGCATTGCACAATTAACGTAATAACGCAAAGAAAAGGGACAGGAATGCAGAATGTGAGACGCCACATATCTTGAAACAATTAGAAAAAGAGCTGCAAGGACTGGAATGAAACAATTGAAGAATGATTCCAACGAGGGCCTTATGTAATTGCAGATACCTGCGAGGCAATGGCGCCTAGTGCCACAGTGTACTGGTGGAAAAATACACAGCAGTAAGAAATATGAGTGCCTAGTATGTGTTAGTGCACACAGGTACAACGCTACTGGCACACCGACTGGCATTATATCGTCGCGTGCTGGGCAAGAAAAATAGCTTTCTAGGGCTGAAAAAAGTAGTTCCGTAGCTGTTCCAACATACCTGACTGAGTGGCAACCTACACCACTCAAGTTTATCAGTGCTCAACTGCTTGTGGTTTCTGCCCTCTAGTTTCCAGCATTCCGGTTTCCCTGCCAGCCATTAGTGTCGGCGGTACCCGGAGGAGAGTACATAGCCTTTGATTCGGGCGATTGTTTCAAAAGAATGTTGTGCAGAACGGCACCAGCACATACTATATATCTGATGTTGTCTTCCTTCGCATTGAAAAGGCCGTCGAGGGATACGCATTTCTGCGCCATAATTCCAAAGGCATTTTCGGCGACTCTGCGAGCCCTCTTTTGCTGAGCTCTTCAATGTTTGCATTTGTGCTGCTGTCTGCACTGCAGTCTTTTGTTCTTGCGCCCGATGGGTCTGCACTGCAATCTTGTGGTGTCGCTTTTGATGAGGTCTCTGAGCGAGCAGGGTGAAGACCTGCAACAAATAGTAGCTCCTTTACAGCATAACACATACACTAAGACGGCAAAATTTCAGTAACATGCTGCCTTGCACTTTTGTTGTAATGCCTTAATAACCGTAATAAATTATTGTGCTGTTTTAGATAATTTAGGATATCACAATCCATGTTCAAGAATGCAGGCCCCTGCTGAGAGAAGTACATCTTGCTTCTTATGCTCTTTTTGAAGCTGCGGTCCAGTATGACAACAAAGCCCACTTGAATACCAAGAATTGCCAGTGTCGCTTTACAGTTCTCAAACTGTATGTGGCAATATTGTGCATCCACATAGACAATGTCGCTGCATGGGTTACAGGTTCTGAAAATTTCCTCCACCAAACTTATGCGCACTTTCGACGTGTACATTTTCTAGCATGAAAACATAGCAGAATTATTCACATTCTGCAGCGAAAATCATTAACATATCAAGGGCAAAAACCCTTAGTTCCATAAGAAAATGCCAGTCATTCAAACAGCATATCCACGAATTGTGTTGCCCCTTTCAGACGCCACCTACGAAGAACTCTCTGTAAGTGCATCAAATCGATACAATGTTATTTCAAGGCACTCAATAATATAGTGCAACAAAAAATATCATTATATGTTAACCTATCTGTGTTCTAGTAAGTAATCCTAATTGGCTTGAAATAAGTATCTATTTATCCTGAAGTCAGTGATGCTCTGTTTTGACATGAATGGAATAAAACCGCAGGCTAGAAATACAGCGCAAACTCATTTTTCGTTGTGTACATTTTGAGCAAAATAATTATACTTTTCACATGGCTCACAGGAAGCGGCGCGTCGAACGACTCCTCCAACGTGGTAGTGCCTTCAGCAAAGTGATCCTATGCAACAGTATACTGCAAAATGGAGTTAAATGAAGACAAGTTATTTCTGCAGGAGGTTCCATTCCTGCAAAGCTCAATATATCTTGCTCTTTCTTAGCCACTAGTTGATGCGAATAGCAAAAACAGTGGTGTACACAATTATATACAGCGTCTCACAGTCGACTTTTCTGGAAGATGGCGTCATCAGGTACGTTCAGAGGGGAAATGCCTCATCTCGAACAAAAAAATATAGAATCTCTCATATCCCTCCAAGTCTCGAAGGCTCAGGAACTCTTAGACTGCCGTCAATAATTTCTGTTTTCAGGTTGCTCCTGCTAAAGATGCCACCATCCGATTCGCTTCCATATGACCGACCTCAACGCAGAGGATGCTGGAATGCAAAAAGTACCAGGAACATAACATTAAATTGTAATATTATTGTAACTCATCGGCATGCCAACACACTAAATTGTACCATCTCTGAATGTGGGCTGTTCAGACTAATTTGACCAGTTTACAGGGAATTTTGCCAAAGAATGGAGCTAGGGGCAGAATTTTGGCGTGAGTGAGTTGGTGTCAATCAAGAAAGTAAAATTTCAATCAGAAATTAAAGAAAGATGAAGACAAATATGGCAGGCGCCAGCTTAGTGGTCTCGGGGCACCATGATGCCTACTGGCTCAACAGTATTCAGCACGGGCATTTTGCAAATGGAGCGAATTGTTTGTTGTAAAACACGTTCGGTTGTTACGTGTAGTGTATTCTTCTTTGCACGCACAAACATTCCAGATATATATATATATATATATATATATATATATATATATTATATATATGTATATATATATATATATATATATATATATTATATATTGTATATATAGTGTGTGTGTGTGTTTGTGTGTGTGTGTATATATATATATATATATTATAATATATATATAATAATATATATATATAATAATATAGATATATATATATATATAATATATATATATATGGGTCATTCCATGCCAAATCACCCAGCGTTTTTCCGACCATCACAAATATAGATGAAACATTTCGACGTTTTTCTTGAAGTGCAAAACTCGTTCTGCTCGTTTATTTCTGTTGCCAAAATTTCCCACATGTTTGGAGTCTGTAGTTTGGCGCCAAATGAGCTAAAGGGCATCAAACAACATTTTTTTTTCAAAGCGTGTTTATAGGATGCACTCAATAAAATGGTATTTCCGGCAAGCTAATGAAGTGATGTAACTGTAAAAATAATGACTTATTTATGTATCATTCTTCGAGGGCTTTTTGCACAAGCAAAATTGAATAAAGTTCCAAAGATTGATATTTTTTTCCAGGAACAAGGCAAACTCAAAGGGCAGAAATTAATTATATACTGGAAGCCTGGTCGACATACTACAAAGAACGATAATTTAGTCGCTGAAGGTGTAGCAAATCGTCTGAAAAAAATGCGAATTTCACTTTTTTTAGAAAAGCTCTCTATTCATCGTCAAAAAACTTGCCTGGTGGTCGGACTAAAAAATGCACTATACTTCATTTGAAAGCTCTATGTATTAGCTAAACATAGACAAAGTTACAAAAGCTTAATATTTTTTTTTCACTTGAGAAATATTTTTTTGAAATTTTGTATCTCCACCAGCTTTTCGCCGACGTAACTCAAGCGGCATGAAGCACTAGCCATGGCAATCTTCAGCCCATGCCACTAACCTGGGATGCAGACGTCAACATGGTGTTATCTATTAAGTAATGAAAAGGAAATGGGGTTGCGATAGCTAAAAAATGAGAATCTGCGCCTTTAGCACAAACACAAGACGCACGAAAAAACACACACAGAACAAGCGCGAAGCAACAACTGTCATAGCTCGATACTTAAAGCGCGCTACTCAAATGCAAAGAGGACGCACGGAACAAAGGCACGAATACACAGGACGAGCGCGAAATAACAACTGTGCCAGTTTTTACGTCTTTGTTTTGAGCAGCCCGTACTTTTGCAAACGCGGCCGCTGCAGCGAGCGAAGTGACCTTCGTGCAATCTGTGACGCCCTCTATAGGCTTCCCAAGCACGCTTAGCGGCGCTGCTACTCTTGACAGGCAGCGCCATCTCTGGCAGAAAAGAGAAACTGGGGCGTGATCAGCGAGCGCTTTCCCTTCTCGCCACCGCGTTGCCGCTCGCTTCCGTGCACGTGCAGAGCTCTCGCGGTGCACTTGCGGCGTCTCACAATGTACCGCGTGCAGTGCGGCTTCAAAGGATCTTCAAGCTTGACTGGCACTTCCGCAAAGCGAACTTGATAAAATGAGGAAAGCTCGTCAATCAAGTTAACGGTGAAGAGCAGACGATCGACGACAACCACGCCGACTCAAAGCGAAATGCCTTTCCCAAGTCGCAATTACCCGGGTGTAGGATGTATCTACCTAGGTAAGTCTCATTCTGTCACGTTTAAAGAGATGAATAAGGTTCCACATGCACTTCGAAATGAAAGCCTACACGCTATCGATGTTCTGCGGCTGGACTACGAATCATGATTGTTGTTTTGGATATGGCATGCTTACAGTAGCAGCCGTGTACTTTCGTGACAAACGTTTGCGGCGTGCGAAAAAAAAGATTATACGGCCATGGCACTGCTTCCTAGAAGGTTAGAGTCAAGTCCTCCGTGCCGCTGAAGAATCACCCGGCGATTAAGACGGAGGCAGCTAGCTAAGCTTCACCACTGTGAAGCAAGATGAACTGCTCGCCTCGTTTTTTCGGCTCTCGCGCGTCATGCTTGCAGTCCTCTTTTTATGATACCGACTGACAGGCGTATAAACCTTTGCGTGAACGCGGCTAGAAAATCGCCAAAGTCAGAGTGGTTAATCAAGTTGCAATTGCAAAGCATGTATGAAGTTGCCAGTTATATTTAGCGGCTTCAATATATATCACCCCAATAAAGTGACAAAAACAAAGCAAACCTGCAAAACGATGTCAAAGCTTGCTGAAAATGCACAGACGTCCGTTCCGGCGTGATACAGCGAAAGCTGTTATGAGATCATTTCACCGGTCGTTTTTGGTGCCGTAGTTGTCCGCCGCCGCCGCCGGTGTCCGTAACCAGTATCGCTCGAAATAAGAAAAAAGCTAAATAAGAAAAAAATTCCAGGATGGAACGAGGTTCGAACCTGGGCCCTCTGCGTGGGAGCCCAGTATTCAACCTCTGAGCCATGCCGGTGCTTGAAATTGCTTTGCAAAAAGGTCCTATACAGGCTTCATGTCGGGAAGGAACCACATTAGCATATGCAATATAGCGTGGTAAAAGAGTAGAATAAGCACCAAGCGTCGCACAACGCGAATTCTCTAACCAGGCGTCACACAATGCGAATTGCGCAACGAGTAGGTTGTTGAATACTTCCAACCCATTACAAAGAGCTCTTCCATAATTCTTCATCGTCATCACGCACAGCATCAACAAAGTGCGCATAATGCCTTACATGCGTTTAGCAGGTACCACGGCTGTCTGTAGAATGACGAAAAATGGCACAGTGCCTACCGCCCTACTTCTCAAAATTACAATGATTTATAGCGTAGTGGGTTCCTCGCAAGTGCACTTATGTTGGTTGCCAAGGAAGCCCATAAGGCTCCCATGATCCATTTCCTCAGGGTCTCAATAAAGTAAATTCTCTCTCTCGCTCTACGTTTCTCTGGTTAAAGTGTGCTATAAAGCGTGGTGGGACAGTTAAATAACGACCGGGCGTCACACAATATGCATTACGTAACTAGTGGGTCGTTTAAAGCTTCCAGCCCATTACAAAGGGCGCAACCATAATTATTCATCGTCATCAACCGCCGCATCAACAAACTGCACATAATCGCTTACATATGGTACCTCGCTTCTCCGCAGAACAATGAATAATGTCGTGCTGGGTGCTTCCCAACTTCCCAAAAATTACGCTTTGTTGCGTAGTGGGTACGTTGCCAATGTACCTGTATTAGTAGCCACAGGAGAGTTTATAACGGGCTCTAGAAATGCCGCTCTTCCAGCTTTCGCTGTGACTGTGCTGCGCTTTCCGCGCAGGCCTGGCGTTTTTTATTGTTTCCTTTTAATTAGTCGTTTAGTGAACCCGACAGAACATGTTTAGAGCCTCGAAATTGCGGCTGTACAGGCTGTGCTTTTGCAGCCCCAGCGCGCTGCTGAAAGATAGAAAAGGAGGAAAAAATAAATGAATAAAAAAATTCGCCAGATCCCACGTACCGTGGGAGTCGATATTGTGCGAAGCATGCGGCGGGAAGGTGACTGTGGCGCAATTTTTTTTAAATGCGAAGCATTTCTTAGCGATCCTCAGGCACTTTGGCCGTTTCTACCTACGTATCTATCTATCTATCTATCTAGCCGCCTACGTCTGGGCGCTCTCCTGGTCGTCTCCATAACTTCTAATATACCAAAACTGGCATAGCAGGAGATCAGTGTATGACGAAAACGATTCACTGGTCACGACATGAATAACACAAAATACATGTTGCGTACGTCATGAAACCCGTTCTCTCAGTCACGAGTGGCACATACCCGCATATCAGAGTTCATGTTATGCGGGTATGTGCCACAGGTGATAGTCTCAGCCAACACAGTAACGGCGAACACAGATACTGACACGCAAGGAAAGTGGTAATAATAATAATTGTTGGGGTTTTATGGTTCCAAAACGCGATATGATTATGAGAGATGCCATAGCAAAGGGCTTCACTAATGTTGACGATCTGATATTCTTTAACGTGCACGAGATCGTACAGTACACGGGCATCTAGGATTTTGCCTCCATCGCAATGCGACCACCGCGGCCGGGATCGAACCCGCGACCATCGGGTCAACAGCCGAGCACGGTAACCGCTACACCACAGCGGCGGACGCAAGGAAAGTGAGGAATCTGAAGAGATAACAGCCCTGGAAGACGCTCAACTACCATCCGCTCGTCCACGTGGACCGCAACGTGGACCACGTGGATTACGCAATAACCGGGATCAATGCTTCCTACAATAAATCTGCCGAGAGAACCAGGCCTCTCATCATTGCCGGTGACTTCAACATTGATTTATCAAGACCCAACAGCGCCGGGTCCTTATAATGCTTGAAAGAGGGCTTGTATGTGGACAGTGCATCAAAATACCTCGCTGCCACGTCCAGGACAGGAGGCATCATAGATCATTTCATCGTAAGAGGCGTCCAGGATTTCCACCAGCTGCACTATACCTCGCACTTCACTACACTTATACCCCTCGTAGCCGCAATCATGAACGGATCCGATAACAAGTCCGGTCCAGCTGTTGGTGCTCACTGATCGCGGTGATAACCTTGTTCAAGCACTGTCAAGAACTCCTTCTACACATACACACAGGTTCGTGAAGCGTGCGTGCGTTCTCCGTCATAACGGACAAGTATAAGCATAAAAATGTAACACAACTGTAACAAATGCAACTGTGACTGTAACGTACGTGGAGTGCGCCTGCGCGTGCCACTCGGCTGTGTACCATATATCTTGGGAAAGTTTCCTGAATGAAGCTTAGTTGTGAGTAACGGCTGCCCTGTGCATCTGTGTTTCCTCTTTTTCCGGTTCGGATTCGCACTATCCAGTATTGAAGAATATAAGCACTACATATCAGCAAAGCGCGTCTGGTGTTGGTAACAGCCATGTTGCTGTTGGAATCGTTACGCAACTGTAAACAACTCGTTATTTATTACATATGCGACTCTTCACCATATGACTGTGCGTATACCACTTCCACATTTCTCTAGCGTCATTCCGTAACGTTTCGCTCAATGTGAAAAATTACGCACAGTCACCATCCCGCGCATGCTTCGCATAAGATTGATTCCCACGGTACGTGTGATCTGCCGAACTTTTTACTGAGCGAAACGTTACAAAATGACGCTAAAGATTTTTATAAATTTTATGCGCACACATATATCTCGAAGAGCCGCATATGTGTTACATGACTATTTGTTTACAGCTGTGTAATGCTGCCAACGTGAACGTGTGTATTACCAAACCAGAAGCGGTAAGCTGATATGTAGTGCTTATACTTGCCCCTTATGATGGAGAACGCGCGCACGTTTCACGAACCTGTGTGCCTTTGTGGAAGAAGTTCTTGACAGTTCTTGAACAAGATCATCATCACAGTTATCAGTGAGCACCCACAGATGGTCGTGACGTATTGGATGCGGTCGTGAATCGCGGTGACGAGGGGCCCATGTGTAGTGAAGTACGAGGCATAGTACAGCTGTTAGAATTCGTGGATGCCTTGGTCATTTCTTCGACAATTTGTCTGTCGATAGAGCCGGCGACATGTCAGAACCTGAAGTCAGCCTTCGAGTTGGTGATGTATAGGCTGTCGAGGCTGCTATGCCTGGATAGTGCTACGTGGACCAACATCAGTGGATGACACTTGTCGTATTCGTAGACTACCTGGGCCTATGTGGCCTATGTAGCCTAGTCTACAAAGCGGCTGTCAATCAATCAGGCATCATCCTCGGTCACCACGAAGGCGTCGCCCAGCCTAGTAAGAAATGAAACTGCCCAGCCTAGTAATAAATGAACACTGCGTCGTTCTGGCGGACTAAGTGCACTTTACGGTGCGGTGATGTGAATATCATACGTAACTTTGTTAATGTATTCCTCTGGGGTCGAGCAATGCTTCAATATAGGTTCCTGAATCATTGTAATACAAATGTAATGTTTATTAGACTGCGATAAAAGCGGAGCCAGCACTGGAACCACAGATATTAATCTGAAAGGACGCCTGTATCGTAGGTGTACACATCGTATAAGTATTATGTAGTGTTTATTGCTTTCTTGTAAAATTCGATAGCAAGCACCACAACCATAATTCACGTTGCACCGATATTACGCCTGCAGAGGCTGTTTTTCCAAAACTGTTTATAGACCTGGCGTGGCTCTGTGATAGAATACCTGATTGCCATGCAGAATGCTTGGGTTCGATTCCTGCTTGGGATCCCAATCTTCATTCTTTCATTTCATCGGGTCAACGCTGCCGATGTCGATTTTTCTTAACGCTCTCGCATTGAAGTTACCAATGTCTGTTCTTGCCGTTCCTGGGTAGATAAACTGTCAACCACCTGTGGCGCATGCCCGTACACCGCGGCCCGTGGTAAATTTGTATGTGCCACACGTGTCTGGAGGAAATGGTTTTGACGACGTACGCGACAGGATTTTCACATTATTCATGTCATGGCCGGACAGTCAGATTTGTGAAATCCTCTTCATTCATTCATTCATTCATTCATTCATTCTTTCTCTTTATTTTCCAGAATAAAACGAAAACATTACATTCTGGATGGTCCTCCGGGCTAAAAGCTGTAATGAAACAGCTTGACTAGGCCCAGAAGACCAATGACATGGCAACAAGTGACCGGTGAAAATATTTGCACCAAATTTACAAGATATATCACACATTGTACAAAAAATATTTACAAAAACAAAGCATATAACAATACCCGTGTAAGCGTAACAGGGAATGATTTTTGAATAAACACATCTCTAACAACAAACAACACTAACAGAATACTCAAATACTCTTACCCTCCCATGCCAATTTTGGTCTACACCAAATTAAGGAGGCGATCATGGGAGCACGCAGACGTAGGCGGCTAGATAGATAGATAGATTGATAGATAGATACGTAGATAGAAACGGTCAAAGTGCCATAGGTTCGCTAAGAAATGCTTCGCATTTAATACCTTAGCTCCGGGAAACTCGCATATATCTTTTTTTCGAACGGCCAGGAAGCAGTCAGCGTACGGATGCCCATGTGGGCAAAGTTGGACAGGAACAGGACCGCGGATATGAAGAGACGAGTCATACCATGCGTAGGCGCCGACACCGCACGCTGATGTCCAAATTGAAGTATGACAGGAAATCCGAGTCGATGATCGGTTGAGCCCAATGTTGTTTGTGTTAATGAAAGAAAAGTAACTAAACACTTACTCGTTACGCAAGGAAAGCAGGAACGTGCTACCACCCTACGTTGCCTACAAAAAAGGCAACGCGTTACCGTTATCGTCACCCCAAAAAAGTAACGCATCTTACTTCTGCCGTTACTCCAGGGTCAGAGATTTTCAAAAAGTGCGCCCTCGCTCCGTATATTTAACAAACCCCAAATTTACAGCAAGATGGCAAGTTAGGCGAGTTGGTTAACGTTCATGTTTGAAAAGTTGGTTGAAGCGCACCGAAAAACACACTAGAAGAAGCAGACAGGACAGCGCTTACTTTGTAAGCGGGGTCCTGTCTGCTTCTTCTAGTCTGTGTTTTTCGGTGCGCTTCAACCAAATCTTCTCACATTCACATTTCACATAAAAGCTCTAACCAAAACAACGATTGTAGCTGAAAAACTGATTGCAATTAGAAAACATAGCACAAGTGTGCCGGACTTTACCAACATTACGGTGGCCTAATGTTTACTGTAGAGTTGTATGTGATGGCTTCTAACTTCGTGGCACAAAGTAAAGCCATTTCTAAGCGCAGCAGTAAACAGAAAGTGATATTTCGTCACCAACACTCCTCGGAAAGAAAACACCACTGATCTCTCAACAAACTGGCAGTAGTTCTGAGGGCATGCTTATACTAGCGTACAAAACATATGCGTATATCTGTAAGAATGAAGAAATCCTCAATTGCATAGTCCCGGAAAAATATTTGCATCGTAAGTCATTTTTGCCCCTTTCACCTGTATAATTGCCGCGAAAATTGGCAGTGTTTATGCGAATGCCTTCAAGATCAGCCTGCTGGCTCAGAAATTCAAAAACCAGAAACGTATACCCGCAGTAAGAAACAGACTTTTTCTATTAGCTTACAGCGCAATAAAAAGACGAGGACGCAGACCAGCTTTATGCCTACGCTGTGGTCGGACAGTATGCCTCGCCTCTATTTGAATACGTCTGCAGGTACATTAAATACAATACGCGCCCGACCAAACGCATTAGATGATATTCCTATTGTCAAAACCAGGCAGGCCTATAGTCCGCCGCTGCGGCATAAGGATAGTTCTGGAGGTGGGGTGCCTACGAGACCAAGGAGTTATCTGTAAGACGCCCGAGATAATTGTAATAAAAAGTAATGAGTAACGTGACACCTCCCGCTACCGAAAAATGTTAACGTAAGTACCTTACCTGTTACAGTTAATCTCCCGTTTTGTGTCACGTTTTGTCTTGGTCTCGTCTTCAGAAGTATCTGCGCTAATCTGCTGGGTGAGTCGGGGAAACCACGCTAATTTCTGCGCCCGTATCTAAAAGGAACCTAGCGCCAGAGAACTGATCAGTTACCATGAAAAGGCGGCAGCGACGAAAAATGAGACCACACGCCACTGTAAGTGATCCCGGTGGGCGTTTGCCGGCGACGATAGGGAGGTGTGCATTTCGTGGCCCGGTGTCCAAAACGCCGGTGGCACCGGCAGAGAGGTAGAGGGCTGGAAATGCGCGTGTGTCGTGTGCCTGGAAGAGCACGATGACTGCGAAGAGCTGAACAGGTCTCGTAAAGGGTTCTGCTGAGTGCGGCAGTTGAGGCGGCGAGCTGTTTTATGTGTGCCTCAAGGCGCAAAATCGCGTCTATGCAGGCGGTAAGAGAGCTGTGAGAGATGGGGATTCTGCCTCTTGAACCTGATTGGCTCACTTTGCCAGGCGATTGAGGCTGATGTCACCGGAGGACACGAAGACGAGGCGCATGGGCTGGGAAAGGCTTTGGAGGGAGAGCTCGTGGAACAAAGCTGAATGGGTGAATACTTAGCGCTCCCCGAGAAGCTCTCGCATCCCGCGCAGCCGTTGGGAGAGGCGCCGGTCGCCAAGATATCCGTCAGCGAGAAGCTGCTGGAGGCGGGAAGGTTCCTACGGCATGATTATTGCCAGCAGCTTCGTCTTCAGGTGTTGCTATGGTGCAGTGCCTGAGGAGTTGGAAAGGACGTCCGAGAGCTCACTGGCAACATGCGAGGAAGGACTGAGGCGACATGGTCGTAGCACGTTGTTTCCAAGACAGTGCGGTAGAGGGAGAATCGCATGTCAATCTGGTGATACCAAACTTCCGGGTCCTGGGCCAAGAAGGGCGGTTGACTCAGTTGCGCCGTCGATACGTCATGCAGACGTGAGCCTTTTTCAGTGGAGAGTGCGGTCGGAGCAATCATTGTGTTCGTCCTTGGCCACCACTTGTAGACTTATGACTCAGAGCGAACGAAATACACCGCGGACCCAGAATAGACGCCAGCAGAAAGCTTGAGCTGTGGCTTCACGTGCCACAGCCAAGTGCCGTCCTTATCTTCTTTCCGTGTGGGTTCGCACTTGCAAGATGCGCTCGCCACCAAAGAAGGTCATTCAGTAGAACTCTTAGTAGAGTGCCCTAAATCTTAGTAATTTGGCAGTTACTAACTGAAACTTAGTAAATCGCCCGAACTTTTTCGGAGTCTACCTCACGGCAGGGTTTTCATTTTGTCATAGCAAGTAAGGTAGCCCCCAGCCAGCTGAGCCATTTACTACGAGTAAGTCTATCCCGATCTGCTGACTCGATCGGCTGTTTGCTTTAATCGGTTGTAGGAATGTCACTGGTGTTGCCAATGGTATCATTCCTCGCTGTCAGTCTCAGCGTATTTGACCTAGTGGGAAGTGCTGGCATGCAGACACGGCCAGTAATGCTCCTCCTGAATCCTGACAAGTATGCGCGAGAAGTTGAGATGCTGAGCGGTCGTGTCGCCACAAAGTGGCCGCGGTGAGGAAATGACAGAATAGTTGCATGCAAAAGTAAACCTTTATTTGGCACCTAAATACCAGCTTTTTCTTGTCCTAGATGAAAGACCATCAAACACCTTCAATATGGCGTTATAGTTAGATGCACCGGGAGCGATTACGTCCGTTGGGTAAAATTTAGTTTTGGCATAACTAGTTCAAACGTTATTTACTTGCTCGTATGATAAGTTTTCGCAACTAACGCATTAGCGACACAGGACAACACATTATTGTTAGATTAAACGGGCATCGCGCATACACGAGGAAGATAAGTGACACGGCATTTTATTGCGGCAAACTGCAATGAGCTCATACTTTTACATCCTTCAGTCAAACTTCCGGCACCAGAGAAAATAGTTGTAGTTCATTCACAAGGTTTATGCACTTTATCGAATAGTTGTAAATTTTACGAAAGGAAACTGACTCGGATATAACAGTTACATAACGACGACCAGTAACACGTATGCCTTTTCACTCGGAATTTTTGACCATTCTTACCATGAAATTCTCATGCTCAGTCGCTGCTCACCATGTGATGAATTTATTCGAGAAATATAGTGGCGCAGTCTAACGTAACCGCGAATAAACGCAATTGCGACCTTCTTTTACGCTTTCGACACGAACAAAACCCATATACATCCCCATCCTATTCGGTAGCGTTAGCTACACTTTCCTAGCCGCAGCCGATATCGAGTGGAGCGTCATGAGCCGCGCCGCGCATGTGCGAGGATCAGTGATGTCACACAGCTGGGTCACCGGAGCTGGCATCTCACGCGCTATCCGACACCGCTGCGCGCGGCTCGCCGCTGCTGGTCTGTGCGTTCGGGTGGAGTGGCGTCGTAGGCGCGGAAGACATGCTGGCGCCGGCGCGCGCGCAGACTCCGCCACTGCCGCTGGTCTGCGCCGAATTCGAGAGGAGTGACGTCGTAGACAAAGCGGCGCCGGCGCGCGCGCAGCTATTCGCCTTCGCTACCTTCGCTGTGCAGTCGCCGTCTGACATTGCGCTGGGGCCGCTTGATAGCGCCTCTGACTGGTGTTTGCAGGTGGGTAACGCCATGGAGAAGGAGAGCGCAAATGCTGCTGGACGGCGCAGAAGAGCCGAGAAGCTTATCTCATCGGATCCCGAAGTAGTCCCTGGCAATTAGCTGTTCAGCGTACGAAGAATGAACAGAAGAAGGCTGATAATCCTAGACAATCTGGAAAGCTAAGAATAATCAGCGGAACCTTTGCTAACGCTACGTATATCCTGGCATAGCCGAGCTAAGCCATTTCAAGTTTCTTCTTTCTCTTTTTACGCGACAGCGTTAAAGAACCTGCCACAGAAAATGCGGTGTCGTCGTCGGCGGTGTTGTCCGCAAGCGAAAAATCTCGATAGATGCAATGAATAAGTGTAAGGGTTCAACCCGGAGTCGAACCCTCAATGGGCCATAGATACCAGCAGCGGAGGGGGTGCCTCATTGCTGCCACCCACCAACTAGTTGGTTATTTTGTACTCTTAGCCATGGGCCAGGTTTTAGCGGAGATGTTTTAGCACAGTAGGTATGTTTGTTAGTCGTTGGCCCAATTACACAATCGTGTTCCACTCTTAAAGGCGAAGCTCAAGCGTCCTCCAACCTTTCTTTTTCTTTCGTTACTCCCCAATTTGACAAGTCAATCTATCTTATCATGCAGCTTCTGTCCTTTCTTTCCTTTCACCCGTTTTAGCATTTACTTCCTCCTCTCTTGAATTATTGCCTGGACAGTTTGTGTCAGGGAAGCGAACCGCCGCAGCGGATTCTCAAAACCGTCAGGCGGGCGCCGCGGTCCCAGGCCATGTGGCCGCAGCGACAGAAGAGGAGAAGCGATGTCCGAAGCGGGATATCGGGTTACGTCCGTCGGCAGTTGACCAACGCGGGTGGTTCTGCCGAAGGAAAGCGTTGTGCGGATTCCTAGCTGAGAGCAAGGAAAGGGGGAACGTACACTGTTTGTATTATCGTTTTTCAATTGAGCAGGAATGCTCCGCCGGAAGACGGAACTAGGGGGATCGCTGGGCGTGGCCCGGGTGGACGGTCGTCGTGAATAAACGCGGCTTGCAACCAGACTCCGGCTCTTCTTTCACGTTGCCAGCGTGCACTCGAATCATCGAGGGGCTGTCGATACCAACCTAACCTAACTACCGAATTTCAACAAAAAGGTACTCACGCTAAAACCTCGCGTTGGCCCCACCGGTAGAAGCACGGGCTCGCTCCGCTTCTCTGTAGGCTGGATCTTGCCGTCGAGCACGCATGTAAGCAGCATGCCTCCCGCGCATCGCTCGGCATACTCACTCACGAGTATGCTCACTCACACTCGAGTATGCTCACTCACACTCACTCACACTCATTTGAACGTTCTGAGTGTGAGTATGAGTGAGTGACGAGGGGTGTGAGTAGAGGTGAGTATGAACGTGAGGGAGTACTCGTGAGTGTGAGTAGAAGTGAGTACGAACGTGAGTGAGTACTCATGAGTGTGAGTAGACGTGAGTATGAACGTGAGTGAGTGTTCATGAGTGTGAGGAGACGTGAGTGTCAACATGAGTGAACACTCATGAGTGTGAGTAGACGTGAGTGTGAACGTGAGTGAGTACTCATGAGTTGAGCAGGGGTGAGTATGAACGTGAGTGAGTATTCATGAATGTGAGTAGAGGTGAGTGTGAACGTGAGTGAGCACTCATGAGTTGAGTAGGCGTGAGTATGAACGTGAGTGAGTACTCATGACCGCGTATACTATCCCCGTGTTCTGGATCTTGCCGACGCAGTATCTTCTGTTCCAATTCCCTGCTCACGTTTTCCGGGTCTGCTCGGCGCCGTCGATTTCCATCTCGCGCAGCGGCAAGCCTCGCTTCTCGGATCACGACGCGTTCCTCAGGAGCGCGATTTAGCTTCAGACGACCCATGACTGCGTACTGTTAGGCGCCAGCTGTGCACTAGCTTTTATATTTGAGCGTGCCGTCACCTCTCTTGCCTTCTTCATCTTTGGTGGACCAGGGGTGAGTAGTGGGATTGATCCAATTTTTGTGGCACATACCCGTTAAGATAATAATAGTTTTCTGCGATCGAATCACAAAAACGATGTGCTAAACAGCTTCGCTGTTAAAACATTCACTGTATCGATTGTGTTGTGTCAGGCTAGAAATTTAGCGCTAAGATTCGATGGCGTGGCTACATTTGGCTACTTTTAGCTTGTCTTCTCGCTCCGGTTCAATTCGGCCCAACGGGGAGCGTGTTCGTTGGGTACTCAGTATTATAGTCCTCTCCATCGAAAATGCGTCTCGTTCCACTACGGGCCTCAGGAGGACCCTCTGGTTGAATGTTGTCCTCGACCATTATACTGTCGACCTATTGATGCGTATTTGAAGTTTCTTCCTGTCTGGATGGGACAAAGGAAAATCATAGTTTACATCAGGAATAGCATGCCAGCATGCAGGTTAGTGGCATCCACTGGAATATTCTAATGATGGTAACAGAACGACGGAATTCGCATCAGAGTCGCCGACATTATTAGGGGCGTAAAGGAAAGTTTATGAGATCAAATATACTGTTGTGAGGTAGGTTTGTGATTGACGCTTGTCATCGAAGGTAGTTAGCTTATGTGGAAGTGTCCTTCATCGCCGTTCCGCTTATAGGCACTTCTAAGGTGCAGGGAGAGCGTTGGAACTAGGAGCATAAGGCGACGAAACTGCAAAGTTCTATGATGGTAATAGGCTTTTGGCACTCACAGTTCGACACGGTCGGCTTGAACGCCGTGTTTGGGTATGATGTGGCTTAAGATGCGCAGCTCCCGCGTGGCGAAGCGGCACATTTTTAGGTATAGTTGCAGTCAAGCTTTGGTTATACACGTTAAGGGTTGTCTGAGGCGATGTAGGCAGGCAGGACAATCAGGAGGGAAAGCAATGACGTCGTCGAGGTAGCGTAGACATATAGACCACTTGAGACCGCGTAGCCTGGTGTCCGTGCATCGTTCAAAAGTGGCAGGTGCATTGCAAAGCCCAAAAGCGTCACGTTAAATTCGTACAGGCCATCAGGTGTAAAAAAATCAGTTTCCTGGCTATCAGCTTCAGCCATCGGGACCTGCCAGCAGCCAGAACGTAAGTCTATGGACGAGAATTCTGTTCTGTGAAGGCTGTCAAGGCTGGCATCGATGCGCGACAAAGGATATACGTGTTTGCGTGTCACGTTAATCATTCGACAGTAACCTTCACAAACGTGAATAGATACGTCCTCTCTGCGAACTAGAACGAAAGGAGATGCCCAACGACTGTGGGATGCTTGAATAACGCCACGGCGTAGCATGCCTTTGACGTGTACGTTGGTGACACAAGGATCGTTGATAAAACCGGTGTGAATATATTGCAGCATTTCTGACGTGCGACTCAGCTACAGCTCAGAAATATCGAACTAATCCTGGAAAAGCTGTAAAAGTTGAACAAACTCGGTGGGCTCGTAAGCGGTCAGTCTATCGGCGACAAAACTCAAAATTATGGGTGCTATGCAGGATGGCCCGAGTTTGACGAAACTCGGAATCTCTCCGAGCTCGGGCGACACCCCCTTTTGAACGAACGAATGGTACGAAAAGGTCAAATCTAGCCTTCAGCGGGCGCCGCGTTCCTTTGGTTAAGATGAAACGCGGCGTCACGTCAAGGGTGGTCGACAAATGTGGCTGGCGTGATCAAACCAGTGGCATCCTCTGTTACTTGTTTGTCGTTCCACTGAGTGCAGAAGTGCACCCAAGCAAGAAAAGTGTCAGAAATTTTGAGTAGGGATATTTTTTAGCGGTAAGGACTGTTTAAATTCATTTTCAAGCGTTTAATGCCTTCACTTAGTTGTCTTTCGAGTAATTAGTACCGTGGCCTCCGAGATTAGCTCCGGCCGAACGCCTTTCAACAGCGCGCGCCGAGGCCACACGTATCATCATCACGATCGGTCTCTACCTTATGCGCGATGCGCAGCGCCTATAGGGGCGCCACTGAAAGCCGCGTAGCGGCGGCCGTTGGAACCGCTGGTGGGTCGCGTAGCAGACGTCTCATTTGCGCGCGTGCGATTTGCCGCTTGTGCGCGTCCCAGATAATTACATTTGAGGCGATAGTGTGCGCTAAGGAGCCGCACTTTATAATAGTGGACATGTGTCCGATTTCACAGCTAGCTGTGTGGGACGACAATATCACCATTACGTACGCGTCAAGTGTTTGCCACAGACAAGCGTCAACAAGCTTCCCTACGAAGTGGAGCTCATCGTAAGTACACCGCTTTCTTTGTAACGTCCCTATCAGTAATGCCTGCATGCGCTGACGCGTGAACCAACGTTTTTTTTCTCGACACAGTAGCTTCGTTTACGTGCCATGTGTTTATATAGTGGATTTGAGAGAGCGTTGTCGCACCGGCGTATAAATTTCACAGGTGTGGCCACGCGAAGGGTCAGCGTTGGTAAATCTTAGAAACCAGCAGGATAAACTTGTGAAAAAATAAACGATAAGCTTGTCATCATCGGTGCAGAAGCGCACAGCGAACATTTATGCAGCCGATTTCGTGCAACACACGTGTGATTCCACGGCGCTTTTGTAAAGTAGCCGTCAGCTGCCCCACATTCTCTGGCATTGCGCTTCGCGCCATTCGTTTTTCAAGAGAGCCTAGGCATCGCGTCTTATCAGTAATAAATAACAGCCTCATGTGCATTGTAGCGTCTACAATGCAGGCGAGGCGACCAAGGGTAAACGTAGTAGCGTTCGCTGAAGACGTAGCGACATAAATGGAGAAATAAAAACACGGTAATCCTTCTAACACTGCCGTAAACAAAGCGAGATTGCTTACCTTCTGCGTCGTATGGCGGCAATCCACCGCCACGGTCGCTCTCGCTCATGAAATAGCACCGGAAACCTGTAGAAGTGCGTTCCTGGCGGTTTTTTAAATGCGAAGCATTTCTTAGCGAACTTCTGCGACTTTGAGCGTATCTATCTATCTATCTATCTGTCTATCTATCTATCTATCTATCTATCTATCTATCTATCTATCTATCTATCTATCTATCTATCTATCTATCTATCTATCTATCTATCTATCTATCTATCTATCTATCTGACTCTAAGCAAAATCGAGTATTTTGGGAGTGTTTCTGCCACACAACAACAATCGTCTTCCACCTCGCGTGCTTTCCTCGCGTTATCACTGCGGTCGCGGCTCTTCCCGGTCAGGAACGGCGTGCGCGTTATCAGCGTGACATAGCATGATTGACAGGAAAGTGACGAGAGCTGGGTTTTCAAGAAAGGAAACGCGAGCAAGCCAGATGACGGTTATTGTTGTGTGACAGAAATACTCCCCAAATACTTGATTTTGTCTTAGAATCTATCTATCTATCTATCTATCTATCTATCTATCTATCTATCTATCTATCTATCTATCTATCTATCTATCTATCTATCTATCTATCTGACTCTAAGCAAAATCGAGTATTTGGGAGTGTTTCTGCCACACAACAACAATCTTCTTCCACCTCGCGTGCTTTCCTCGCGTTATCACTGCGGTCGCGGCTCTTCCCGGTCAGGAACGGCGTGCGCGTTATCAGCGTGACATAGCATGATTGACAGGAAAGTGACGAGAGCTGGGTTTTCAAGAAAGGAAACGCGAGCAAGCCAGATGACGGTTATTGTTGTGTGACAGAAATACTCCCCAAATACTTGATTTTGTCTTAGAATCTATCTATCTATCTATCTATCTATCTATCTATCTATCTATCTATCTATCTATCTATCTATCTATCTATCTATCTATCTATCTATCTATCTATCTATCTATCTATCTAGCCGCCTACGACTTTGAGCCCTCCTGGCCGTTTCGTTAATGAGATGTATACCAAAATTGGTATGACATAACATGACCGTATTACGAACATAAATGACAGGTCATAACATGAAAATCATGACATGCATGTCATGAACAGCATGATTTACATGTCACGGTCTTGGGGTTCTTGCGACCGTTTCGTTAACTTGATATATATCAAAATTGGTATGGCGTGATAACAGTGTATGACGAACACAAGTGAAAAGTGCTAATGTGCAAATCGTGACACGCATGTCATGTACAGCTTGATTTACGTTACATAGTCTCGGGTCGCTCGTACCCGTTTAAATGAATTGATACATACCAAAACTGGTATGGTTAGACATTTCATTATGACGAACATAACTGACACATGGTAACCTGAAAATCGTGACATGCATGTCATGTATGACATGATTTACATGCCGCGCTCATGGTACTCTCGCGGCCGTATCGCTGAATATATGTACACCAAAATTGGTATTGCGCACCGATACTGTATGATGAACATAAATCAGAGGTGGTAACGGGAAAATCATAATATGCAAGTCATGTACGGCAGGATTTACATGCCACGCTCATGGTGCCCTCGCGGCCATGTCGTTCGCTTGATACACACCAAAATTGGTATTGCGTGACGCGACTATATGATGAACATCAATGACAGGTGTTAACATGAAAACCATGACACGCATGTCATATAGGACATGATTTACATGACGCACTCATGGTGCACTCGCGGCCGTTTGGCTAGCTTGATATATACAAATATTAGTATTTCCCGACGCGTCTGTATGGCCAATATAAATGAGAGGTGGCAACATGAATATCATGACACGCATGTCATGTGCGACATGATTTACATGACACTGTCATTGTGCGCATCCGGCCGTTTTGTTAACTTCATATATACCAAAATTGGTATGGCATGACACTAGTGCGTCATGAACATAAATGATAGGTCATGCATTGTATACAGTGAAACCTCGCTGATACGATCACAGCTCATACGAATTTCGGGGTGATACGAATATTTCCTTGGTCCCGTCCAAGCCCCATTAGCCTGCAATGTAATTGAGTACGGTTGTTGCGAACCGATTTTTACCCAGTGATGTTTGATACGAACGTACGCTACCACCCAGGTACGAAGAGGTGCTGTCCGCGCTGTCGCGGAAGACGCGCCAAGTACGTGCGAGCGCGGGAACACAAGCGTGGACATGCGCGCCACACCGCCAAATTGTCAGAATCACAGTGTAATAAAAACGCTTTTCTTACGGTCAGAATAAAGTTTGAAAGACGCGTCACGGCCTCCGAGATTGTGTGCGCGAATCTTTGAGGCTTTTATGTGCCTCCGTGTGCCTCAGCGTTTAGATTACAGAGGTCATTAGCGCCATGTTTTTTCTTCTAACGCGTCGACGCGGGCTGCTGTCGTTGTACTGCGTTTATACGTGCCAGCCTCGTGCATCAGACATCCTATGAAAGGTGGACGAGGACCGAAAGAAGGCGAGGACGGTCTTGACGAAGGAGTCAGGCCTCACAACGTCAATATGCGCGACCGTTGAGGTCGCACTTGTGCGGGCACGGTTGTAAATCTCCCAAGAAACATCCCCAACACCTCCACTGTAACAAAATGATAACACAGGATTGTGGTTCTGTAATTTTGTGGCCTTGATTCATCGCGTCAAAGCGCTTCTTTTGTTGCTTTCGCTGCACTACTGTAGTGTCATGCAAAAAAGCATACTAAAATTTGGAAGGGTCTACTGCTGTCGTGGGTCACAACGCACCTGGTTCTTTAATTAAATACACGCGTAAGCCGTATATTTACGAGTGCTGGTATAACTGCCGACACTAAAAACCTAACGGACAATCATTCAGGGTTTTTCCCATCGTTGCTGCGGCCCTGAAAAACAATAAATGAAAATGTACGCCAGCTTTCTTTTGTGGCATGCCAATTTTCCATGCTTTCAGGCGATAAGAATTTCAGATGATACGAATATTTTTGGTGGTCCCGCGAGATTCGTATCACCGAGGTTTCACTGTATTCCGGAATATGCGTTTCATTAGCATGGCATATACCGGAGTGTACATGCACGAATGCATGTCAAGCATGGGATATCTAGTGAACTAGATGCCATGGCATGAATGACTTCACTTGTCTCAAAGACAAACAAGGCGATGTAGCAGCTCTCTGCCGGCTGCTTCGCATTACATTGACTCCCACAGTGCGTGGGTTCTGCCGCATTTTTTTGTGTGTGAGTAGCCGACAACGCAGCAGTTATTTTTCGACATCGCTGAAGCCCAACAGAGTCGTTAAATTACGATGAAAACACATCCATCCGTGCACTGGCGTACACGCTCGCGGGATCACTGCCCGCCGGAACCCACCAACGCTTCCGAGCCGTGGCGGCAGATGGCGTCGTCGGCGCTTTGCGCATCGCCTATAGCGCATTGCTAGGCCGGCGCGCTCTCTCCTTGTCCTCCTCATCTTCTGCTCACTCCCCGAACACGTGCGCCCGTCTGATTAGTTAATTAGGCGCTAGTCCTAGTTAATTAAACCGTCTCATGCTAAGAGCGAGCTTATTAAACCACGTCTTACTACGAACATGCCAATTAGGACCATGCTAATTAAAGCCACGCTAATGAAGCGTGTCATGCTAAGGCCGAGCTTATTATTAACTTGCTAATTAAGGCACGCTAATCAAAACCAAGCTAATCAGGACCTTGATAAATCAGATAGTGCTAAAAGGACTATGCTAATTAGCCGCGCACTAATTCAGACCTTGCTAATGAAGCCTGACCTAATTAATGTCAAGATAAGGAATCCATACTAATTCAGACAAGTCTATTCAATGTCACGTTAATTAGAACTTACTAATTAAGACCAATTTAATGAATACCGTGAATATTGATGCCGAGCCGACGCGGTCGTCACTCCGAAGCAGGCTGAGTAGACAAAGCAGACTAAGTTAAAGCTCCGCCACGTAAAAAGCTGGAAGAATTTGTTAATTAGTGTGCACAGCATGAAACACTTGACAGCCACACTAGCACTATGACAGCCACTATTTGGACCGGGGACTTCTCAGAATGAACAAGTTTGAATCCGAGCTCGCGTGTCAAGTTTAATTGACAGGCGCCTACGGCAAGGCTCGGGCCTGCCTACCGCGTTTGCTCTTGCCGAGGCGCAGTACTTACTCCGCAACGCCAGCGAACGGCACGATTCAGCTATGAGCTGCAACGTAACTTCATAATATTTGACGAAACATAATAGTCGACGTAATATTCGAATGAAGTGAAACAAGCTGCACGAGAGTGCTGCCTGTGTGCCCTTGTTGCCTTCGGGTGGAAATTTCCATGCTCCAGGTGGAACGAAAGAACTTGCCCGAAAGAGGATAACCGCCCACGAACACACCCGTGGGAGGCACGATGTTCAGTTGGCAAAAGAGAAGGTTCGACAATCACACTGGCGTTGGTGCACTGTTGAAATGTTGGTTATGCGGCGGCACTGATGCCTTCGCACGTGCTGTTCCTTTAAAAACCGCCGCGAACGCCGCACATGTGTTTGCGACGACAAGTGCGCTTTTGTAGCCGTTTTTCACGACGCTGCTTTCGCGTGTTCCGCACTGTAATCCTGTCATGACCGCCGTAGTGTGAGTTCAGATCGGAGTAAACTCGTGTACACGAGAAGTACGGGCCATCCTGCATAATGAACTGTATTCGACTCAAAACATGACAAGCTTACCAGAAAGATTGTTGATGCTGAGGCTATCTCATCCCTGCGTTCCGTTTGTATCAGCACTCGGTCGCGTATCCTAAGTGATAAAGAACTGTCGTTTCTAAGAAATTAATTTCGGTGGGCATCATATGTCACGTGATGTTTCTCCTCGGGAGATATAAGTGAGCGAAAGTGGAAATAAACATTATGCGGGAGTTAGCGCCTGTGCTGTGCGTCCTCTTCTTGCGTCGCCGTTCATTCAGCGCTATTTTTCGTCGTCACCAACAAGCCCGAGTTTCAACAGTACTGATCCATACTCAGCTTTAGGCATACACTTCCAATACGCTTACTCCCCCTCCCTGATAAAGTCCTGTATCCGCCCCTAGATGTGGCTTTGAAGAAATCAAAGAAATAGCTTTCTAGGTTGCGCAAATAATTATCGCAAGGATAATACATCGGATAGACAGTCTGCTTCTCACATCCTGAATTAAATGTGCCAGAGCGTTTTAGAAATACGCACACTTATACTGAGAACAAATTTTACACAGGTAATCAATTCTCACTCAAGAAGTAATGACAACAGCAGAGATGTAGTCGCAAAAAACACAATTGGAATAAGAACTAGCCTCCTCACGACAACCTCTAGTACTTCTCTGTCCTGTTTAAATAACAGCTTGTCGTAAAGTTTTTGTACGTGGTGGTCTGAGGCGCAGCACACCACTTCGCGTGAACGATGCTGAAAGGCTTCTTTCACCGGAGCATCGAGATCTGAAATATTCTGTTTCATCCACAGCCTTGCAAGTCACCTCTACAGGAGGATTCGCTTGGTGGTTGCCAGCCGGGCTTGGGTCATAATACTGGTCTTCGAACAAGCTCGCGTCGTGCTCATCGTGACGAGACGGCCGAGCTTTCTTCATCGGTTGCCGCGATGCTTTTCTAGCACTGTATAGTCTTGTCTTCACCACAACCTCGGAATGGTATGCTGGCGGGTCGGCTGAAAGCATGACTTGAGTAGGCCTTGCCCCAGGAATTTGCCCTTCCATAGCGCCGTTTTCACGAACGTGATGCAGAACAACAAAATTTTCTGCGAAATGTTTCTCGCAAACCGCAGATGTGTCGGCAAGCGGTTTGTTTTCACACTTCAGGTTACGCTCCCAAACCTCCAAGTGGTGTTCGTGCTTTGGCGCTGTAAATAACGAAACATTTCATCCGAAATTATGCGTGATGGCCGCGGCAGCCTAGCTGTCCGGCTGCCCGTCTGGAAACAGTGCGTGTTCACCTTCCTTGCTTGCTTGATCCCCATAGTGTTGGCTCGCAGCCACTACGAGCAATTGGCCAATTCTTTTTGTCCATTACAATATCGAGAACATCATTTTATTCCACCACGAAAAATATGATAGAAGAATTGAAAGCCAGAGCGCAAACGTACACACAAAGCGGCTACTCGAGGGTTCCCGACATTCCCTCTTTTCCTCGGCTAGGCGACAGCAGGGCCCCACGCGGCTGACAGCTTTTTTGGTCACAGCACCTCCCACGGGAGGCGCTGTTGCCTCTACAAAAGTCTTCTAGAACACTGTATCCTTGCTCCGTTTGGTTGCGAATGGCGAATCAAGACAGCGTCACCATCTCAGCGCGGCTACAGTAAACATGAGCGAACCTTGTGAATAAATCTTGTTAAGCCTTCTGCACCGCTAATCGACAGTGTATCTAAAAAACGGAGCGATTTCATCGGTAGTATACGGCTAGTGAAGCATTTCTAATGAAATTTAAATCAAATACGAACATAATTTGCAATTTAATGAGTTTATTAATGCAGGCCAACGACTTCCTTTTGCATCCGTAACGGTTTGCTTCCAGGAGACATCAAGCTACTCTTCTGTGGATTGCGTCCTTCGACAGGGCACGGTAAAAGAATTACGAAGATTTTTAAATCTGATTGCTACCGGCAAGTACGAATTTATCGACAACAGCTTTCTTCTATATTCTTCGACAACTTGGACGAAGAAACGGCGAAGCAGCAACTTCGAAAGTCTCTCCGCTTTACTGGTGAAATCACCGAGGCTACTTAGATCCGCCTCTTGTGTGTCCCGTGTGCAGAAGTTCGTATCAAGTCGCCGAGAGCCACTGGTGCCATCCACTTGCAAGAGCCTTTGGTCGTTCCTCCCACCATCCGGCGTGTTCTCTCTTTGGGAGCAAAGTTCGCCGTGGAACCGAAGCTCTCCGCTCCTGACTGTTGTCGCATGTGCGTTGGGTTTCCCGCCTGGCAATCGAATCAGAGGAACTGCGGTGCATCTCGGAAGGAGTCGACGTGTTAACCCGATGAAAGCAGACATCTTCAAAAATTCCTGTCCATCGCGTCATTTCCTTTCTCAAGGTTAATTCGTTATGCCTTTTACCCGCGGATAAGGAGGAAGGGTTCACGTTAATGTCCTACGACCTGTACCTTCCCAAGGCTAATAAAGACATATCAGACGTTCTTGTCTGCCGCGGGGGTGTACGCATATCCGCTGTCAAGGAAAGGGCAAAATACTTGTGTGAAAAGCTTAGATTAGATAGCGTATTGACAACGTTGGTAAATGCAAGAAAGACCACCTCGAGATATTTTTTAGTGCAAAGACACATAAGGCAGACACACCCCTACGAGTAATAGTCTCCGAAGTAGGCACGTGGCAGAAGGCCTTAGCAACGTTCCTTCAAGAAAAGCTGAAGTTATTGGGAGTAAATGACCCATTCCTTAAAAAAAAGTCGCAATAAGTCTTGGACGCTATCGCCCCCCGGTCGAACGAAGGGCTGTGTGCCTTATCTATTGATATCAAGGACCACTACTACTCGTTGCCCCGCAATGCTTTGCTCGAATGTATCAAGGATGCTCTAGTTCAGTTCGGCTGGATAGATTTGAAGGACGCTTCTGGCATTTCGTCTAGACACCTCGTAGACCTTTTAGCTACGTACTTGGAATGTACTTACATCCTTTGGGACAGTAAGCCTTTTATCCAGAAGCAAGGCATCTGTATAGAGTCCTGTATCGCGCCCAATCTAAGCGACTTGTTTTTAGGTAGCCTCAACAGAACCCTCCTGACGCATCTCACTGAGACTAGTGTTTTTAAATGTTTTAGATACGTTGACGACCACCTATTTTTAATGAAATGTGACAATGGTTCCGTTCAATCGGAAGTTTCTAACCTACTCACACTTGTCCGTGACTGCCTACAGCCATTGCAGCTTAGTCACGAGGTCCCGGGAGAGAACGGTTCCCTAAAATTTTTAGATGTTCAAATTTATTTGCATGACACACACACGTGCTGGTTGTATGATCTAAGGGGAAACAAGCCTTTGCTGCCGTTACCTTCATCCCACTCGAAATTAGTCAAGACGAGCGTCGTCAGGCACTGCCTCGACAATGCTGGAAGCAAATCATGCCGCCATTCAACGGCGACCAGCCTTGATTTTTTTTTTTTCGCCTTGCACAAGCAGGCTACCCTGACCACCTTCTGGTGTCAGTTGCAGAATCCCTGCTCAAGAAGCCTTGAGGTCGCCAACAGAACGCCGCTGCTGTTGGGATTTCCCAGAAGAGGTTCACTGTCATGCCATACCTTCACAAGATTTCCCACAATTTAAAACAAAGTGGGCGCTCGAGCAAATATTGGCGTCGCTTTTACGGCTCCAAACAAGCTGGGAAAGTTGTGCAGGCTCAGCAACCCAATTGCTCACAAAGCGCGCGGCTGCGTGAAAAATCACAGAACTCGCCACGTGCAATGCAAAGGAGGGGTCGTGTACAAGCTCCCCCTTTCGTGTGGGATATTCTACGTGGGGCAGACGGGGCGCTGCCTTAACGACAGACTTAGAGAACACAAAAACGGCTTAAAGAAGGGTGGCGATGGGTCCTTATCCGCGCAGTGCAGCACGTGTGGGTGTTCGCCTGTTTTTCATGAGTGCTCTGTAGTACGCATGCACAAAGGTGAAACCACGTGGTTAATAGTTGAATCAGCTACCATACAGGAGTTAGGCCAAGATTGTGTCAGCGCACCTTCATTCACATTGTCCAGAAAAGAATTGTCATTCCTAGATCCTCCACATTTGCGCAGTCCTGATGTCCGCAATTTTCATGTATTTATGCAGTGATCCGGCTCACAATAAATCATTGTTGAAAGTTAGCGCTTGTGTGTGTTTCACTCCCTGTCCCGTCCTCGTCAATTCAGTACTGTGCTTAACGTTATACTTATGGCTGAGCACGTTGCAGTGGGTGGGAAGCATTAAACCGCACTCTCGTTGTGCAGTTAGCATCCTGTGATGACTAGTTGTTATTTTACTCTTCTACCAGGCTATATTACATAGGTTACAGCAATTCCTTGCCTGTCGTTACTCCTGATAGGGTCTTTTTGCAAATGAGTTTCAAGCACCAGCGTGGCTCTGTTGGGAAATACTCGACTGCCAGGTGGTCCTGGTTCAAATCCAATTCGGTCCTTGGTATTTTTTCTGATTTTAATTTTGGTGTCTATCAGTGGCGCCACCGACGGCGACGGTAACGGCGAGGGCGACGCCGCTCAACGAAGGAACGAGTGCCGAAGTGCTGCGCTCTAAAAGAAACTGTGCGTGCATTTCGAGCTTGATATTTCAAACTTTTTATGTGGAAATGTAACATGACTGTCTGCAGAATAAAAAGATACTTGATTAGATGCTAACAACAATCATTTACTGAAATTTGCACAAGACATGCTACCTTGTTCTTCTTCTTGTAATATAATATGGACTGCTTTGGATTAATGATGTGTAAGTTTGACATAATTGCAGACAGTCTATCAAAATCGCGCCTGAAGGGGATATTCGTTAATGTGCTCCGCTGGGGACGCTACATTTGCAGCTTAGAATAGTTGGCGATGTATATTGAGAAATGGTGTGCCGCCGCACTACTCCTTTACGCGGTGTTTTATTACTTTATCCAAATCAGTCGGTTTCCCACCATTCATAGCATGTTTGCATGCAATCATTTCATTTGGGTTAACCACATGGGATCGTCGTTTAGTGTTCTTTCTTCCACTTGGGGCTGGACTACTGGTGCGGCAAGTGTTTTAAGCGTTTATGTGAAGTTTAAGGCATAACCATTGGTGATGATTAGAGGCCGGATTTTTAGGCACTAAAAAGCTCGTTTTAGGCGCCAAAATAGGCAGGCAAAACAATGTTTTAGGCTTCCAAAATTGTAAATCTAGGCAGAATAAATGTTCGCATAAATGCAAATAATTTCAAACGAAGACGTGCGCGACCTCTATCTGCGACAGGAAAACAAAAAAAATGTTATTGCTTAAGATGGCACAAAGGCGCCAACATTTGAACATAGCCTGCTTTGTCCCGCATGGTTCGCACTCCCGTGTTCTGCAGAGTGAGTCAAGTAGTGTCCACTGTCGAATCAACACACTCCTGAGTGTCTTTCCGGCATGACTGAGAAGTGCAGAGCAGGAGCAGACAGCCATATTCCTAAAAAGACCAGATTCCTCCTATTGGGCGGGTCGAATTGCGTAGAGCCAATTTTTCCCCTGGCAGTGAAGCACTGGCGTAGCCAGGCGGGGGAGGGGGAGGGGGTTCAACCTCCCTCCTCCCCCGAAACCTTTCTGGTTTGCGATTGTGTTTATACACGCACACATAGAAACGCATGCTCGAACATACATAAAGTGTGGTTGCCCCCTTCCCCCCTGAAACAAGATTTCTAGCTACGCTACTGCAGTGAAACACCTTAAAAGTAAATTACAAACAAAACAAAAGCTGCGTGCACATTACATTTTTCTTTCTATTTTTTGCTCTTCGCTCTCCTTTCCGCTGTCCGCGGTTTCGCATTCGCCAACCGCTCGGGCCATGTCAGCGCGGCGGCGAATGCTCGCCGGCGTGTCCCGCTTCACGGCTACCAGCGGTTGTTGGTTGGTTGAGCTAGAGGACTAGAGTTGGTTGAACTAGAGTACTAGGTTGAACCCCATAGTTCCTAACAGTCAATCTTACGCGGTAACATGAATAACGTTCTCAAACGGCACCCGGGAGCGACACTTGAGCGCCACTTTTGAAAATAGGCATTTATAGGCATTTGTAAGCATTTAGGCACGAACGCCCAAAATAGGCGTTTTTACACACTATAAAAACACTGTAAAAGCCCTTCTTAACCTCTAATTCATGCTCATATATCAAAATGGCGCGATAGGAACGCGAAGAACAAAATAGGCATCTGCCTAAAATCCGGTCTCTAGTGATGATTCACCAGCGATATTCCTCTGAATGGTGCATTTTTCTCAAGAGCACAGTCAAGTTGATTGAATTTCCTCAACGGGCATGCCATCTTTTTAAACCTTATCCCGAACGCTTGCTTCTGTGTCAGCTATGAAACACTCCGCGTAAAGCCCAAGCGTCTGTAGGTGATCGACGTCGTGGATACGGCAACTGCGGCTGGCGCGGAGTGATTTGGAGCGTCCATATCTGTACGTCAAATGGTTGGCCCGCGCCACACCAAGCCGTACCAGTTAGCTGTCTGGTGTATCTTAACTCGTGGGCGCAAACAAACACCGTGTGGGAATCAGCGCCTTTGGTAAACACACCAACACCACGGGCAGGAGATAGGCTAGCTCTGTGCGCATGTGCATGCGGTCGAAAAAAAAAAGTATTTCACCCCGGGCTTTTATCTCGAGTTTGTGCATACTCACACAACTGCTCGAACTAGCAGCAGAAAATGAGTAAATAGGCACTGTCTGCGTTCATAGCTCACGTCACTTTCACAGCGACGAATCACGTTAACGTAATTTGATTTCTTTGGCCCAATGACATAAAGTAATTACTACGGAAGGATGGTTGACAGAAACAAGTTCATCATGTTTACTTTGGCTTGCGTCCGTCTCGGTTCTTTATGATTCATTATCACCAAAATTAATGCCGTTGCTTGAGGAGGCTCCAACAGACTGTTCGTATTTTTCGGTTTTATCGATTCGCTAAGTACTTTTGGCCTCCCGATGATATATGTCAATGCCAGTGATATCCATTCAGCATCGTTTATTTTGCCCGCAAAAATTTCATGTATTGCGTGACGCCTGCGGCACATAGAATGTCGCACATCCAATGCCATTGCCGTTAGTTGTGGCTCTCACTTGCTCTCCCTGGCATACTTCTATATAGTCACAGGCGTCTACACCGGGGGGTTAAGGGGGTTGCTAGCCCCCCACTGAGAAAAGTTAGCTCCCCTCCCCCTTTCGACAGTGCTCACAGTCTGCTGCGCTCTGGAAAACCATCAACTGAGGCGAAGGTTTACTTGTGCACACCAATCACCTATTTATATAATATAAATTTGTCTTGCGCTTCTGCTGTGGAGATTGTCTCCCGTGTCTCACGACCACGCACTGTAGGCTCTTTGCGATGCAGGCTGCCTATGCGACGTTTTTCGCGCTTTGCGCTACAGCATTGCAGAGAAGGCTACAGCTGAGTAGGCGCTGTTAACGTTAGAGCACTCTGTCATGATTTTATTTTGCTCTGCCTGGCATGAAATTTACATAATCGACAACGCAAATACGGGCGGGAACCAGTAAATATTTTATGGACCGATCAAACGCACTTCCTCTTTCAGGAAATTAATTTTTAGTAAATCGGAAAGGAATAGCATCACCCCTGCTGTCTATCCAACTTACTATGAGTCGATGAGTATGAAAGCCCAGCTTTCAAGCTTCTCCCGAAACTTCATCTACCGTACCAGAGAAATGTTCAAGGTCCAGAGTTTCCTGGAATAATAGTTGTTGGAGTTGAACGTCCCAAATGCGCGATATGATTATGAGAGACCAGGGCTCCGGAAATTTCGGCCACCTAGGGTTCTCTAACATGCACCTCAATCTAAGCACACGGGCCTAAAGCATTTTCGCCTCCATCAAAAGTGTGGCCGTGGCGGCCGGGATTCATCCCCGTGACCTGAGTTTCCTGGACTATATAGACTGAACTGACAGCCGGACTAGTTGGTCTTGGGTCATCTTGAATTGACTTGTGCAAGGCGAAATGCAAATCTGACGGCAAAGAAGCACACGCGCAGCGCTATTTATTTCCCTCCCTCCCTCCCTTTCTCAGCAAGGAGCAGTTCACAGAGTTGTACACGCGCACAAACAGCTAAACATCAATAATAATAATAATATCTGGGGTTTAACGTCCCAAAACCACGATATGATTATGAGAGACGCCAAACAGCTAAACATCGTTGTACTACAAGTGAAAATATTTGTTATATTGTCACGTGGTCGTGACGTCGACGAAGACAGCAGTCGGCGTTTGCAGAATGAAACTGTTTATTTGGCCGAACTTGTGGCCGGGAAAATGAGAACTAGAACTACAGCAATACACGCTGTACAATGATAGCGGCGAACAGGGCGTCGTCCATCGATCAACTGACAAGCAGTCAAGCGCGTCGGCTTTTATACAGGCGCTATCGAACTTTCCAGCGATATCGCTGGTGGCGGCGTTATCTCTCGACAAAGGTGGAACATTCTCGTGCGGCGCGCAATCTTAACAGATTGTTCCAAAACAATCGCGAAGCTTCCTACACATCACGGCGAGGCCTGAGCAGCGCGTTGACCACAGTCTTTGTGGGTGAAGCTTACACTCATGAAATATAAGACTCGCGGCAATCCCCCGTCTGAAAAAGCATCGTCCCGATGCTTAAAAACAGAACATGAATACATGCAATACTAAAGAAAACTAATAAAGAAAGCAAACATTAGAGTCCTCAGGTGCGCTAACGAGCATAGTACGGTTTAAGGCGCACCACATGCACGACCTCGGGTCGAGCTCGGCGCCTCTGGGAGTTCGTGATGCCGTCGGGGACAACCTCGTAGTCGAGTGCGCCGAGACGTCGAAGTACCCTGTACGGTCCGAAGTATCGTCGAAGAAGCTTCTCGCTCAGTCCGCGTCGTTGTATTGGCGTCCAGACCCAGACACGGTCGCCGGGCTGGTACTCGACGAAGCGTCGTCGAAGATTGTAGCGACGGCTGTCGGTGTGCTGCTGGGTCTTGATGCGCAGGCGGGCCAGCTGTCGAGCTTCTTCGGCACGTTGTAAGTAAGCGGCGGCGTCGACATTTTCTTCGTCGGTGACTTTGGGTAACATGGCGTCGAGCGTCGTCGCCGGGCTCTTTCCGTAGACCAACTTGTACGGCGTCATCTGCGTCGTTTCTTGGACGGCCGTGTTGTAAGCCAAGGTCACGTACGGAAGGACGGCGTCCCACGTCTTGTGCTCAACGTCGACGTACATGGCGAGCATGTCGGCGATGGTCTTATTTAGACGCCCGGTGAGGCCATTGGTCTGCGGGTGGTAGGCGGTGGTGCGGCGGTGGCTCGTCTCGCTGTACTTCAAGATCGCCTGAGTTAGGTCCGCAGTAAAGGCGGTACCTCTGTCTGTGATAAGGACCTCTGGGGCGTCATGACGCAAGACGGTGTTCTCCACGAAGAACTTGGCTACCTCGGAGGCACTGCCTTTGGGCAAGGCCTTTGTCTCGGCGTAGCGGGTGACGTAGTCAGTCGCTACGACAATCCATTTGTTGCCGGAAGTCGACGTCGGGAACGGCCCTAGTAGGTCCATCCCAATTTGCTGGAACGGCCGGTGCGGTGGTTCGATTGGCTGCAGATGTCCCGCCGGCTTAGACGGCGGTGTCTTCCGTCGCTGGCAATCTCGGCAAGTCTTGACGTAGTGGGGGACGTCGGGAGCAAGGCGTGGCCAGTAGTATTTTTCCTGTATTCTGGCGAGCGTGCGGGAAACACCGAGGTGTCCAGCCGTCGGGTCGTCGTGTAGGGCCTGGAGGACTTCTGGTCTCAATGATGAGGGCACGACAAGAAGGTAGTCCGTTCGCAGTGGCGAGAAGTTCTTTTTCAGGAGAACGCCGTTCCGTAAGAAAAACGACGGCAGTCCTCGCTTGAGTATCCTCGGAACAACGGCGGTCTTGCACTCGAGGTACTCAATAAGGCCCCCCAGTTCCGCGTCGGCCCGTTGCCTTTCGGCGAAGTCGTCGGCAATTATAGTTCCGAGGAAGCAGTCATCGTCGTCGTCTTGCAGCGGCGCGTCGACGGGGGCACGAGACAGGCAGTCGGCGTCAGAGTGTTTTCGTCCGGACTTGTACACGACGGTAATGTCGAATTCTTGTAGCCTCAGACTCCATCGTGCGAGACGACCTGAAGGGTCCTTCAAGTTAGCTAGCCAACATAAGGCATGATGGTCACTGACAACTTTGAAGGGCCTGCCATAGAGGTAGGGGCGAAACTTTGATGTAGCCCAGAGGATGGCAAGGCATTCCTTTTCTGTTGTGAAATAGTTTGCTTCTGCCTTGGATAGTGACCGGCTAGCATAACTGATAAACCTTTCAAGCCCGTCAGTCTTTTGTACAAGGACGGCACCGAGTCCTACGCTGCTTGCGTCGGTGTGTATTTCCGTATCGGCGCAATCGTCGAAATGCGCAAGTATGGGTGGCGTCTGCAGGCGTCGTTTAAGTTCTTGAAAGGCTTGCACTTGCACCGTTTCCCACCTGAATTCCACGTTATTCTTCGTGAGAAGCGTCAGTGGTTCGGCGATACGTGAAAAGTTTTTGACGAAGCGTCTGTAATAGGCGCATAAGCCGAGAAATCGCCGCACGGCCTTCTTGTCGGTGGGTGGCGCGAAGTCGGCGATGGCAGCTGTTTTCCGCGGGTCTGGGCGCACTCCAGACTTGCTGATCACATGACCCAGAAACAAGAGCTCGTCGTACGCGAATCGGCACTTTTCTGGCTTCAGGGTCAGTCCAGAGGCCTTGATTGCTTGAAGTACTGCCTCAAGCCGCCGGAGATGCTCGTCGAAGGTCGAGGAAAACACGACGACGTCGTCCAAATACACAAGGCACGTCTGCCACTTCAATCCGGCCAGTACGGTGTCCATGACACGCTGGAACGTCGCAGGTGCCGAGCAAAGACCGAAGGGTATAACCTTGAGCTCAAAGAGGCCGTCGGGTGTTATAAAGGCAGTCTTTTTCTCGGTCTCTCTCGTCGACTTCGATTTGCCAGTAGCCGGTCTTGAGGTCCATCGACGAAAAGTACGTTGCGTTGTGAAGTCGATCCAGGGTGTCGTCTATTCGTGGGAGGGGGTATACGTCCTTCTTCGTGACTTTGTTCAGGCGCCGATAATCAACGCAGAAGCGCAGTGTCCCGTCCTTCTTCTTCACTAACACCACGGGTGACGCCCACGGACTCTTGGACGGCTGGATGATGTTGTCGCGTAGCATCTCGTCGACTTGTTTCTTTATCGCGTCGCGCTCTCGAGTCGAAACTCTGTAGGGGCTCTGACGGAGGGGCCTCGCACTTTCCTCCGATATAATTCGGTGTTTCGCCACTGGACTTTGTCGAATTCGTGATGACGACGAGAAGCAGTCGTTGTATTGCAGGAGCAGGCTTTTCAGCTGGTCTTGCTTGACCTTCGGGAGGCTCCGGTTGACGTTGAAATCTGGTTCGGGACCTCGATTCGTTGAAGCAGGTTCGGCAGCATCGAAGAGGGCGAAAGCATTGCTGGCGGCCACACATTCGTCGATGTAGGCGACCGTCGTACCAATGTTGAGGTGCCTATATTCGTGGCTGAAATTTGTCAGCACTACCTTTGCTTTACCGTCACGCAGTTCGGCTATACCTCTTGCGACGCAAATTTGACGATTCAAGAGTAGTTGCTGATCGCCCTCGATGACGCCTTCAATGTTTGCAGGTTTTTCGGTGCCAACGGAAATAATGACGCTGGAGCGCGGCGGGACGGTCACCTGCTCTTCTATCACGTTCAATGCATGGTTCCCTGGCGTCGCGTGGGGCGGGAGCGCTTTGTCTGAGGTTAGCGTTATCGACTCAGACCTCAGGTCGATGACGGCGCCGTGGTACCTTAGGAAGTCCATTCCAAGTATCACATCCCTAGAGCAATTTTGTAGGATTACAAAGCTCGCAGGATAAGTCCGGTTATTGATGGTGACTCTCGCCGTGCAGACACCAATCGGCGTTATCAGGTGGCCTCCAGCTCTCCGGATTTCGGGTCCACTCCAAGCGGTCTTTACTTTCTTCAGCTTGGTGGCGAACAGTCCATTGAAGACAGAATAGTCGGCTCCGGTGTCGACGAGAGCTGTGATGCTGTGGCCGTCGATAAGAACGTCGAGGTCGCTAGTTCGTCGTCTCGCGTTGCAGTTAGGTCGTGGCGTGGGGTCACGGCTGCGTCGGTGTGTTCCGCTGCTTCCATTTTGCGTCGTCGGGTCTTCTTCAGTCCGCGAGATTTCATCGTCAGGGGTCTGTCTGGTTCGCGTCGTGTTCTGAAGGTTTCGTCGCGGCGTCGTCGTCTGCGGCGGAGGATCTTCGGTAGTTCGTCGTACAGCAACCGCACCTCCATCGGTTGCTGCTCTTAGTTTTCCGGATACGGGCTAGGCGACCGGCCCCGTTTTGGGCCAGTGTACGGCCGGCGGTGCGGTGACATGTAGCGGCCGGGCGACGGCGAGCGGGAAGGTCGTCGTTCTTGCCCCTGTGTTCCGGTGAGGTAGTCGTTGATGTCACGCGGCCGTTCGCCTGGCTGCGGGCGCGGCGCGTTGATAGCGAATCCGCGTAGTCCCATCTGTCGGTACTGGCAGCGGCGGTACGTGTGGCCGGCCTCTCCGCAGGGGTAGCAGAGCGGGCGGTTGTCGGGGGCACGCCAGACATCGGTCTTCGTCGGGGTGTTGCGCTGGCCGACAGGTGGTCGGTAGGGCGTCGGTGGCGGCGGCGGCGTCTGGCGACGGTACTGCGGCGGTGTGGCGCCTTGGCGGGGGCGTGGAGGAGGAGCATGACGGCGGGCTGCAGCAGCATAGCTAATGGCTTGCGGCTGCGGCTCTACTAGCTGAGGCGCGCCGAGTGAATGCTGGATCTCCTGGCGCACGACGTCGGCGATGGACTCTACTTGAGGTTGCGACGGAGGTAGAATTTTTCGCAACTCCTCTTGCACGATTGCTCGAATCGTCTCATGCAGGTCGGCGGGTCCTAGGGCTTGAACGTCGGCGTAGCTTGTAGCCGACGTTCAAGCTGCGGTTGTATTGCCGCGTTCGCATCTCAAGCGTTTTCTCGATCGTGGAAGCCTCTGATGCAAATTCAGCGACCGTCTTCGGCGGGTTCCTTATCAATCCAGCGAAGAGTTCCTGTTTGACACCCCGCATGAGGAACCTCACTTTCTTCTCTTCGGGCATACATGGGTCGGCGTGTCGAAACGGGCGATTCATCTCCTCCGTGTAGATGGCAATATTTTCGTTGGGTAGCTGCACACGGGTCTCCAGCATAGCCGCGGCCCGTTCCTTGCGGACCACGCTCGTGAACGTGCTTAGGAATGTCGTCCGAAAGAGATCCCATGTTTGTAGGGCGGATTCTCGGTTCTCGGAGCACGTCCTCGCGGCGTCTTCTAGGTAGAAGTATACGTGGCGCAGCTTGTCCTCGCAGTTCCAGTTATTAAATGTTGAGACCCTTTCGAAGGTCTCGAGCCAAGTCTCGGGGTCTTCACATGGCGAACCACGGAACGTCGGCGGCTCCCTGGGTGGCTGCATCACGATCGCCGTAGGGGGCACTGCGTCAGTCATCGTCTCGGCGGTCGATGTGATGGTCTTCGGCTGCCTGGCGTTTTCGGGAAGGAGCCCGTACTCTGGTTGCAGTCCCTTCTGCCGGCGGCTGGTTCGAGGATCCGGTTTGTCCTTAGAGTCGTTTTCTTCGCGGCTTGGGCTTGGGTCAGCGCTCCGCGGTGGCGTCCGGATCATGAAACAGCACCTCCACCAGATGTCACGTGGTCGTTACGTCGACGAAGACAGCAGTCGGCGTTTGCAGAATGAAAATCTGTTTATTTGGCCGAACTTGTGGCCGGGAAAATGAGAACTAGGACTACAGCAATACACGCTGTACAATGACAGCGGCGAACAGGGCGTCGTCCGTCGATCAACTGACAAGCAGTAAAGCGCGTCGGCTTTTATACAGGCGCTATCGAACTTTCCAGCGATATCGCTGGTGGCGGCGTTATCTCTCGACAAAGCTAGAACATTCTCGTGCGGCGTGCAATCTTAACAGATTGTTCCAAAACAATCGCGAAGCTTCCTACACATCACGGCGAGGCCTGCGCAGCGCGTTGACCACAGTCTTTGTGGGTGAAGCTTACACTCATGAAATATAACACTCGCGGCAATATGAATCCATCTCGCCAGCTGCTATACGTAGCCGCTGCCAATGAAATCGGCGGGCAGCCTTCTTGAATTACATTCAGAATGAAACACTCTCCGGCTATTGCTATTCCAAAAAACGGCCAGGTATTGTTCAGCATAGTAATGCGCTGTTTAGTGTGCCCACGTCATTTCGGCACTGCCAGATTTCCCAGATTTGTGACATCGCATATTAAGCACACGTTTTTAAGGCACGCCGCAAATTTTTGACGAATGACGAAAAATACGCCGTCTTGAAAATTGCATATTCTCTTATATTTATGTAGTCGTGCATGAGTGGTCTTACACAATGGATCAGTTTGTGGTCGTTTGTTGCATCGCGTTACGAGCAGGTGCTGTTTACATGACCCAGAAAATTTCGACCAATCATAAACAGCTAACGACCAATGCGGAATGAGACAATGTGGGGTAATTTAACGTTAGAGTCTCCCACATTTTTGTTTCAAAGAAAATTTGTGCTTACACCATTTTCATAGGCGAATTTACCTGGAGGGGCCGGAGGGCCTTCCAAGCAAAGCAGAAAACAGCACAATACAACGAAGACAACAAAGACCAAACAGGACCAGCGCTGGTCATGTTTGGTCTTGGTTGTATTCGTTGTATTGCGCTGTTTCCGACTGTGAAGTTCGCACTCTACAAGCAAAGTTGCAAATAAAAATACGATGAGTAAAAAGAACATACTACGACCCTAATACCACAAATATTGCTTAAAAACAACATGTTGACAAGTTAACAATAACAGTAATGTAATAATATTAAAAATAATAACAATGCGCTAGAAACACTATTTAGACTAGGAGCAAACAAGACGAAATATAAGATACGCAAGCCTGAAATCTGCAAGAAAGTGTAGTACTAATTACGGAGAAAAAACATGCAGTCACTGCTACCTACAATAAAACACAAATATTAGTGAGCAGCTGTTCACGGTGATCATTTAAAGCGTACTGTTAACGTCCCAGTTGCGGTGATTCCTACTTGAAGAGCTTGCTTGTCATCGTGGTTTGTTCGCAGGTATTAACTGTCATCAATAGGAACGACAACCATGTGGGCTTCTCGGCTCTCAAGAGAATCGGCAAAGGCTATCATGAGGCTCCAACCCACATGGAACCTTGATGTGGGTGCCTATGAAATACTGAAGCCGTGGGTCCATGCGGAGAATCTCAAGGCTCTCGATATGGTTCGCTTCGCACAGCCCGCCGTAGGCACGGAGCCACAGTACATCGACGTTGGTTGTGGGCCGGGAAGCTTTACGAAGGAAACACTGCTGCCTCGAGTGCCACCAGAGTGCCGGCGTCTCGTGGCCGTTGACAGGTGAATGCCGGAGACAAGCTCAACTTGTTATGCATTATTCGCTATGATCTCAGTAAAACATCGAAAAATGAGGTCTGATGCACTTCACATGCGGCTGCCATTCATTTTTTCTGGTGCAGCCACAATTCTCCTTGCATATATATATATATATATATATATATATATATATCTCTTATGAGACGACGCCCAGTTCAGTAATCGAAAGGTTATATTTCAATGTCCAAAGCGGCGCAGCCCGCGTGACAAACGACGATGATGATTACAATGGTTTCTGTACAGATGAAGATGAACTATATAGTCAGCGCTCACACTATTTTCCCCCTTCGCGAAAGCGGGCAGCCGGTTAAGGGTAGGAACGCCGAATACATGGTTTCACGCGAGAGACATGAGCAAGCTCGGTGCTGCGGCGACGACGATCAGTAGCCGCGCTGGCTGGAGCGACGCGATAGTTCACGGCAGATGTCCTTTCCAGCGCGGTGTATGGACCGAGATATCTATGAAGAAATTTTTCACAGAGCCCAGGGGAACGAACAGGTGTCCACAGGAGGGCTTCGTCGCCTGGACGGAACGAAACAACTCGACGTTTCGCGTCAAAACGGACTTTCCTCTTGTCCTGAATGGTAGCAGTGTTGGCGCGGGCAATTTCACGGCAGCGGGCGACGCGAGCAGCGAACTCTTCTGGAAGGGACGAAGATGGAACAGAGGGCGTGGATAAAAATGTGGTGTCCAGAACAAAAGTCGGTTCACGGCCAAACACGAGGAAAAACGGGCTGTAATTCGTCGTGCGTTGTATGGCAGTATTATATGCAAACGTGACGAAAGGGAGTACAGTGTCCCAGGTTTTGTGATCTGGCTGAACATACATGGATATCATGTCGGACAAAGTTCGGTGAAAACGCTCTGTAAGACCATTTGTTTGCGGATGATATGCTGATGTGGTCTTATGTACGGGGTTAGAGGCCCGGAGGATTTAG
>NW_023615405.1:0-19270 GCF_013339695.2 Rhipicephalus sanguineus
ATTAAGGAAATGGCTTAGACAGAAAAGGGCGGTGGCATCCTTTATCCCTCCCTTGACCCGGCGGCCAACCAGAGTGTAAGTACTCGTAGGCCGCAGCCTACCAGGCGGGCCTAACGGAAAACCAAAATATTACGAAAAACAACGGCTTTCCTTCTTTCTCGTCAACGCGTGACCACGCACGATGTCAGGAGTCGACGCCATGTGCGGAATTTATTGCTCACACATTCCGCGCTGCAGCGGCATCGTCGGCCAGCAAAAGTGCCGTCGCCTCCAACTTGGCACGGCAGGGCTACTGGGGTTTCGCCTCTGCACGTGTTCTCGTCGCTGGTCGGTGCATCAAACAGCGCCGCCTGCACTTCAGACCCCCGCAGTGGGGTCTATCTACTGGCCGGAAGCGGTGCCTTCCCGGAGTTCAAAAAATGCCCCCACCTCCCCGAAGGGAATCGTGACGAAATGCGAATGCATTTCTTGCGCCGAGAGTACACGGCGCAGTATTTTTAATGGCGTAAATTAATGACGACACGAGGATTTGTACCGTAACCATTTATTTACACATTCATCAGCACCTGTTTGTGTTGTCATGTACCTGACGGCCATAATCTCAGCCTTTGTGGTCGCCGTTGGCGTTTCACAGCGGGCGTCTCGAGCACACTTTCTTCTTGAGAGGCGCCCAGCCAGCGACGGGAGAGTGGGGCGCAGGGAGGAGAGAGAGCGAACGGCGAGAGAAGGAGCGGCGAAGCACTGCACCCAATGCCACCGAGAAGAGCGGTGCGAGCCGGCGCGCGCGCCGCGCAAACCGCGGTGAGGAGGCGGAGCGCGCGCAGTCACGTGGGGTGTGGACGTCGCTGCGCCGTGTAAGACGCTCCTCTCCGCTCCTCGCGCCGTTGCTATGGGACGGCGGATTAGGGGCTTATAAAGTGCATTCGCTTAAAAACAAGACCGCGGCGGCCGTGGTCCAGATCACGGTGTTAGAAGTATATAGGTGGACCGACGGCGCCTCCGGAAGCGGCGAACTTTTGTCCGCGGTTGTGGCGTCTTGTTCACAGGGCCCTAGATGGCGCTACATACTGGTGGCTCAAGAGCGGTATCAGGCGTGGTCGCTTCGGAGCCGCGACCGCCCCTCGAAATGAATAAAAAAACTGTGCGTTCGCGCTATAACGAGCGCAAAAATAAATAAATAAATAATAGCTTCGAATAAATCGAAATTGGACGATACAGCCGCTACCTGTTGAATATGTTGAATTTGCCACCGCGAAGGTTGGCGGTGGCAAATTCAACATATGCTTTCCTCATTCGGACAATTAAAGATATGACAGTGACGTCACGCTGAAATATGACAAATTAGTTCTATTTGTAGAAGTATAGTTTAGATAGTTAGAAAAAATACCGCATAGCCGTAGTATTACAACAGAAATGCACAGTTCTTTGCTGTCGCGAACATTCGAAGTAATTTGCGGTCGTTGATCGCGGATAAAAAAATGTGTCACGAATACGACTGTTTAGCTGGTCGTGCATAAAAATACTGAATTTTAGCGAATGCCAGCAGCTAAGTTTGAGGCACCGACGAAGGATATGAAAAAGCATCCTGGTTTGGCACTGCGAGAAGGGGAGACATTATGAATGGTGGATATATGTTTCCGATTCTTCTATGTTGCCAACTGAGGAATATATTTCACTGTTTATGTCTCGCATAGTCACCCGAAGACAGCGTTACTACTTCGTCTTTCGAGGAACACGTCGATCGGGGTGTGCGGAGTCTTTACGAGCGTAGCCTGTCAACCGCGATGGTACACCGGTTACGGTACTCGGCTGCTGACCGAAGTTCCCTAGTTCGATCCCAGCCGCGGCGGTCGCATTTGATGGAGGCGGCGTGCTAGAGACCCGTGTACTCTACGATGTCAGTGCATGTTAAATAACACCACATTGCCGAAATTTGTGGAGCTCTGCTACGGCGTCCCTCATAATCATACGTGGTTTCAGCACGTAAAACCCCATATATTCTCATTGTAACAAGCGTAGCTTTCGCACAGAGAGAGAAAGACTGCAAACGCACGTAGGTGTTAAAAAAACGGGCCAACTCACGGCGTGGATGAACTCAAGACGATGAACTCAAAACGAACTCAATACTTCGTCGGCACGGCGTCATTAGCCAGAGCCGCCTTTCGTGATGTGCTCACAAGAACATGCCCTTTGTACACTGCTTCCCACGTCTTCGTTATGTACCTCGGCTTGAAGTGCTTCTCGCACACGTAATCAGTCGACTGCAGCACGCGGTCCTTGCGCGGAATCGCATGGCGCCAAACATTCAGGCGTTCCGCATCTCAGGGTGCAGAAAAATCGACTTTTCAGTGCAGGTCTTGTACACAGAGTTGCACCGCGGCACAAAACACTTTTTGCCCATTTCACGGCTTTCTCACTCGAATAGCATGACCTGCCATCGCACAACAAGAATTAAACGAGGAAGCAATGTGGCCACAACTGCTTTGTCACCGTGGCTTGGTCGGAAGAGAGGCCGGCGCGCGCCGCTGTGCTGTGAGCCTATGACTGCTCCTGCCACCTCGCGGCGTGACGGCGCGGAGGAACCGAAGTTCGACGCAGCGAGCACACGGCGCCGGTGCTGCGTCGTTCCACCTGTACTTCTAACACCGTGGTCCAGATCTCAGACCAGGGGGGAGGCGGCGCGCAACTGCCGCGTGGCGCCATATCGCAGCCGGTACACTGCTTGCAAGGCACTCCAAAAAAACAGCGGAGGTGGGACGCTCCGACATCCGGACCCTTCTCGGCATTCTGCGACCTCGCGGTTCGCCCTTGGTGCGAAGCCGCTCTCGCCCCCAGCAACTCAACACAAAAAAGAAAAGCTGAGCGGCCGCCGTCGGCGAGCGAAAGAGGCAGGGCATTCTCTCCGGAAAACGTAAACACGTCGGCATCCTTAGGGCGCACCACCATATGCGGCCTTACAAGGAGTATTTTCTCTTCTTCGTTCACGAGCCAGCGTCGTCACATTGTTCAGGTCGCAGCTGTGCCCTGTCGTCTAGCAGTGTTCAACCAGCTCTGTCTTAGACCTTGTTGATGACACCGCTCTGAGTGTCCGCAGGTCTGCGGACCTGACGCAGCGATACTCAGATTGAGTGGAGTAAACCTTCATTCAGTGCACATAATAAAATAATAATAATAATAATATCTGGGGTTTAACGTCCCAAAACCACCATATGGATATTATTATGAGAGATGCCGTAGTGGAGGACTCCGGAAATTTCGAGCACCTGGATTCTTTAACGTGCACCTAAATCTAAGTACACGGGCCTCAAACATTTTCGCCTCCATCGACAATGCAACCGCCGCGGCCGGGATTCGTTCCCGCGACTTTCAAGTCAGCAGTCGAGCGCCATAACCACTAGACCACCGTGGCGGGGCCTTCAGTGCACAGGAAATATGGATGAGCTTCACGACTGACGGTTGCTTCGACTTCGCGTTTCCAGCACGGTTCTTGTCTACCATTTCTTCTATCCCTCAGGGCGGGGGGCTCCCTTCCCCCAAATATGTTCGCCTGCTTCCTTTTGCCCCCCTCCCCCCCCCCCCCCCCCCCGCACCCCTGCCTTGCTCAAGAGACCATAGTCAAAGCACAACGCATACGCTTTGCTGCCCCCATGAAAGAACTCACTTGTCGCGGGTGCTCCCCAGTAAAAAAAAAGTAAGAAAAAAAGACACCTGGCGCCGCACTGCCATCCCTGCAGCGAAGTATTTTTCTTACACCATGCTCTGCAATAAGCAAAATTTCATGCCAATTCGCTTCTTTGTTACTGGCTGAAATGTGCAAAAACCCTGTGTTTATGCAGTCAGCAACGGAACAAATATTGTTCGGCTTTGTGGTTTATTGAAACCAATGACAGATGTTCCCAGCCGACTCCGAGTGAAGAATTCGCAAACGTCCGCGTCCCCTTAGAGCGAGCTTGATGTAATTATGAGGAACGCCGTCATGGGGTATTACAGAACACTTGGGGTGCATGGAAATCTATACACGGGCGTTCCCGCATTTCGGTGCAATGGAAATGCGCGCTTGTCGTAGGCGGAAATCGAACACGCGTCCTCAAGCTAAGCAGTCGGACGCATAGGCTCGAAGGGAGCGTATGCTGCCGGATTTCTACTTGTAGCCTAATCTAGCACAAGTTTAGAGCACAGCAACCACGGTTGAAAGTGGTGCGTTACCTTCGCGACACGCACTCCTGCCGCACTGTGGTTTTGCCCGGGGTAAATGCTAAAGACGAAGAAATGAAGTATATTATTATTTGATTTGCATACACAAATACACAAAGGAGAAAAGAGAGGCAGGCATATTAGTGTTCAGTTTGTCAGCAATGACAGATATAAACACGCAGCAGGTACAAAACAGTTTTCGTGTCATTCCTAACTGCCAGTGGCAAGTTATTTTTTCGTCCACTTTACTTTCTTTGCGATTGCGGTGGACTTATACTAACAAGCGCAGCACTTCTGAAAAACTCTATTTTATTGTAAAAAAGAAGAAAAAGAACCTCACCCACGCACGCCTGCCCAGTTCCCTCGTGCACTGTCCGTTTGTCTGCTTTCTTTTGTCTGTCATTGCACACCCCTCGATTTTCTTCCTGGTAGCCCGTGCGCGGAGACAAACACGCGCAAACCCAAAGAGGGGCGTTCCGAGAATTCGGCCTTTTAAAGACGATAGTCTTTCTTGGGATACTTAAACGGAGAAATTTTGGTCTGTCTGTCTTTCTGTTTGTCGGCACGTCACTCGATTCAACCACCCGGCCAAAGTTGAACCACTTGCTTACCGCCCACCCAGCTTGAACTGGTACGGCTGTTCATACTTGTGAACGTTGTCGATCAGAAATAAATATTACGCATATCTGAGGCGCAACATCGCTAGTTAAGTATTAGGTGGTGTGTTCCTTTATTAGAAAACGCATTCATACGTAATTCTAATGACCCTAGTTTCTTAAGCTGCGCTGAAACTTGCTATCCTCCGTGCCCTCTGCACGAGCTCGTGGTTGTGTTTTGGTTTCGGTTCTGTATTGCACTGTACGAATGCCATGGGGCGCCGCTCTGCCATTCCTGTTTTACCAAGGCGACGTGTACATAAAAGAGTGTGTGGAGAGTACTCGTTGAGTGCGGACGTTTCTTCTGCTTCAGCGCTTCGCGCCAAACCGCGTGTTCGGGCTGGCTGGCGTCCCCGCCGGTCGCGTTGGTCACCGCCGGTCATCGCCTGCTGCTGCGCCGGGACTACCAGCCCGCAACACAGCACTCATGTTCCCCGACGTATTGCCAGATGGCGTCCATATCTCACGCAGCGCCTCTTCTATCGTCTTTAGACATTTGCAGCGAAGCACGCAGATACGCGGCCAATTTTTTTTTTTATTTTCATTCACCCGATTCACCGCATACTCTCGGAGGATTGGATACCTGCTATGCCATCATACACCTGCTTTCACGCTGTCCCGCGCTGACGAGACACGCTGAGGAGAGGCAAAAAAAAAAGGCGCATGGTTTGAAGTTAAAAAAGTCATTCTCCTCTGTTGTCAAATGTTTTCGCATGCTACAGTTGGAGAGACGGGAAGCTTTCAAATTCAGCGCCTTGGTTTTTTCCAGAAGCACACGTTGTTAGGCTAGTCGGTTCATGTTCTTTCAGAAGCCACGGAAGTGGCTATTTCGCGCAAAGAAAATACAAAGGGAGGGTTAAGGGGAGCGCAAACTTTCGACTGTTTATTTCGACTGTTTATTTGGAATAAACAATCGAAAATTTGCGCTCCCCTTAACCCTCCCCTTGTATTTTCTTTGCGCGAAATAGCCACTTCCATTGGTTTTTTCCGTTTAGGTGGCGCTAGAGAAAGATTTTCGTTGTAGTGATAAGAATAATGTAGATTGCTCAGTATTCTGGCAGTATTTGTGTGTGATTCGTGTCTATAATTACATCAGGAGACCGTAACAGCTATATTTCAGGCTAAGCGTGCTCAGATTTGAGCGCTATTTGAAGATTACAGACGTTTTGTTGACGTTTGCGGCACGATAAATTCAGGCAGTTTACGAGCTTCGTTAGGCATTTCTGCTTGCTCTATTGAAAAACGCTACAGTGAGGAAATAAATAGGAGGCTTTAGTTACTCTACGTGTAAATTCAGCCACATAACTTCGGTAGCTTTCCACAAAAATTGGCCAAAAATTGGCCAACATAATTATAAAGGAAGAGGCTCGTACATTAATGAAATTGAGCATTCAGATGGAAAATCTTCTCCTCTAACCCGAAAATGAATTTTCTCTGGCGAATAGTTACAGGACAGTCTGTAGCGAAAGTTACTAAATATGGCTGTTTTCAAAAGCTAAGCAGCAATAAAGTTGAAGTCCGACATTAATTTGCTACGTTGAGGAAAGAGATAAATATGTATTGAAAGTGCTGTGCAAGAAATAGTGCTGTAACTCTAGCATATTTTTCAAAAAATGGTGACTTCTGAGCCACAATCAGGCCTAACTGTGTAACTAGCGCTTATTCTTGGCTATCCATACCCAAATACTAGCGATTGACTTGTTTTAAATAGACATACTTCAAATGCACAAAGATCAAGCTTTTCAATGATATATAAATCAACTATATAAAACAAGAAGAACAGCCGCCGCGTCAGTTGAAGAAGTGACAAAAACGATGTGTTCATGCCGCCGTGAAGCACTTCGTAGTTTTCGTAGTCTTCACTCGTAACGCACTTCCATTCCACTAACTCTGTAGCACTGGCAGGTGCATCATGAAGAGCGCACCCGCACTTCAAAAGTCAACGTCCGCCTGACGACGTAGGGCTTAGAGGCTGAAGACGGACACTTCTGATGACCCTTTTTGGGAAATGACGGCTCGTTGACTCTACTTAGTCGCACCTGGGTGGGATAAGGCCGGACTGCTGAGGATACTTGCATGGTGTCGGAGAAGAGACGCCGCAGGTGCGCGGAGTGCTAAAGTATCCCCATCCATTCCGGAATGTTCTCAGCCGCTAAGAACATTTCAAAATGTCGCGAAAAAGAAATGCCGCGCAAGAACAACAACAAAAAAACCGCGACAGGGTTTCACCGGGGGGGGGGGGGGGGGGGGCTGAGCTTCTTGCTCCTGCAAGGGGCTCAGCAAAGAGCAGGGGGGGCTCTAGCCCCCCCTGCCCCCCCCCCCCCCCCCCCCGCTTCCGGAGCCACTGTCTTGGGGTGGACCGTGACGCAGTATGAATCGGTGCAGAAGGAAGGAGGCAACATCGGGCGCTGTAGTCACTGGGAGGGCGGCGGTTTCGGCGTATCACGTTAGATGGTCAGCAGCGACGATGGCCCAGCAGTTACCAGGCGAAGTCAGAGGAAGTGGCCCATACAAATCGATGCCCACGCGCCCGAACGGACGTTTAGGGCAAGGCAATGGTTGTAGACCTGCTGGCGACACGTGCGTTGCAGGTTTTCGGTGTTGGCACTCGAGGCAGGAGCGAACGAACTTCTGCACGTAGCGGTACATCCCTCGCCAGAAGTATCGTTGTCGAATGCGGTGGTAAGTTTTGGATACCAGTGCGCGCATTGCGGGTCAGAGTGGAAGGCCTCGCATATTTCAGAACGCAGACTGCGGGGTATCACTAGTAGGCACTGGCGGCCGTTGGCGTTGTAATTGCGTCGGTGCAGTAGGTCGTCACGAATGGCGAAATGGTCGGCTTGGCGATGCAACGCGCGAGTGGATTATGTTGCCGACGGATCAGTGAGCAAGTCTATCAGCGAGGTGATCCATTTATCCTTGCGCTGTTCGGTAGCGATGGTGTGGACGTCGATTGAAGCAACACCTATGTGAGATACTGAGCAGGGGGCATTGTCGTCAGGCAAGGGAGAGCGCGAGAGGGCGTCGGCGTCGGCATGCTGGCGTCCGTTGCGGTACAGCACGCGGATGTCGTAGTCTTGCAGGCGACGTACCCAGCGAGCGAGACGGCCTGAGGGATCCTTCAATGACGACAGGCAGCATAGTGCATGATGGTCGGTGACGACATCAAATGGTCGACCATACAAATAAAGTCGAAACTTTGTAAGGGCCCAGATGATCGCCAGGCACTCTTTTTCGTTGACTGTGCAATTGGTCTCGGCTCTGGTAAGCGTACGGCCTGCGTATGCTACGACATATTCGGGGAACCCTGGTTTGCGCTGCGCAAGGACAGCGCCGAGGCCTACACCACTGGCGTCCGTGTGTACCTTTGTTGGGGCCGTAGGATCGTAGGGGTGTAGTATGGGAAGAGACGTCAACAAACGACGGAGCTTTGCGAACGCGTCGTCACACTCGGATGAGCACGAATTTAGGGGTCCGTTACTTCCAAGAAGCTTCGTCAGCGGCGATATGATGGTGGCAAAGCTTCGTATGAAGCGTCGAAAGTATGAACACAGTCCTACATTCTAAAAAAGCGTATGCGTGACTCTTCTCTGAGAGTTCTGACTTGCCACGTATAGGACGCTCTTTAAAGAGTCACGCTGGCTCTCTTGGTGGGTCAGTGACGGCGCGCTCTAGGAGAGTTCCCTGACCCTCTAGGCAGAGTGGCAGGACTCTTATCCGAAGGATCACGTTACCACTTATAGGGAGTCGGACGACTCTTGCCGGTAACACTCCTACGGGGGCCAAGTGACCCACACCGAAGCGTCAAGCGACTCCACAACGATATTAAGCCACTCATTTGACCTTTGCTCTGCTTTTGCGCGACTACTGTTGAGAGTAGTGGAGTATTCATTTTTAAGCAAGTCCAATAATACTTGCCGTTCTATCCAGCGACTGAAAAAAAAAGAATAGTTCAATTTTAGCATTATATAAATAGAACTCGTCAAAACAACACACCTTTCGATATAGAAAGCGCGAAAAGATGGTCTGTGATTTCCAATTAAGAAGTTTAGGTATTCCTCCTTTACATGCTTGTATGAGTATAGCCAGCTAATATGTGTGACTGATGTGCATAGTGTCATATGGTGCAAAATAAACTGCAGAAATCGGCATCATGTTTCAATCTTTATTCCTTATGTTTAAGAATAAATCAAAAAGTGGCTATGCTGTCGCTCCTGTTCAGCGTGAGCACCATAAAAACGGTATCTGAAAAGCAGAAGGTGATATTATGATGAGAAAATGAAATTGCAGTAAACGTTTGCACAATCTACACAATAAGCAGTTCACACGGACATACTGAAGGCTCATAGCGAAACAACAAATGCAAACAGGCATGGTAAGGAACCAAGTTTTTTTTTCCGTTATCGTGTAAAACACAACTTGCAAATAGTAGCTTTTGTAACACATCACTTGGCGACAAACTTGCAGCACAAGATCTTCTGATTCTCTTTTAACAACAAACGAAATTGGTTTAAGCTCCTTTGCGTGGGTGCCACTCACCTCTTTTCCTACGTCGTCTTGTCCAACCAAAGGAAATGTAGGACCGACTGCCTCGTTCGGTTGACAGGGCGAACGCCGCTGTTGATTTTCCCATCACGAGCGGTGAGGCGCCAGACCAAGCGACACCTTCGGTTCGCCGAGTGTGGCTGTCAACTTGAGTGAAGAGGCGGGTGAAATGATCCGGGATTCTGGGAATAACCAAAACATACGCACTGCTTATTTGTATTTAAAACCACCATTTGTTGAACACACCGTTACTGCACAAACATCTCACACGAGTGTTTCGTTCGAAGTAACTTCCCAACGAAAACAAATTTTCACGTAAAAGGCAGCGGGAACGTCGTTTCGCAATAGGCACTGGCTGTGCACGAATGAAAGCACTTCTTTTCTGAGAAATCGCTTCAAAATTTGGTTTCAGAATAAGCACGGCTTTGCGCCAGCATATTCCAGCACCCAAGCACATCCTCCGGCAGTCAGGCGCACGCCGTGAGCGGTTACTGACCGCATATTTTACAAACGTAACCCATCCTTAAATACTCAGCAAACACATTCGAGTACGAGCACCCGAATGACACCCAGCGCGCGCGGACGCCGTCTACGTCGAGATCAGACATGTAATATGCTAGAATTAGCACACATAACTCCCACAAACACGTACACTCACTTGATTCTGTTATAGCTTCATCGCAGATGTGGGCAAACCACGAAAACAGCGAAGAGAAACGAAGGAAAATAGTGCACGGCGGCGGCCGCAACAACGCGCGCCGTCGAAAGTCTCTAGCTTTTTCACCTTACCGGCGAGGCGTGTCCAACTTAATGTGCTGGAAACATCCTACTATATCTGCACCTCAAACTACTGTCTTTAAGCCAAGAAAAACCATAATATACAGTGCGTCTAAGCGTTCTGTAGACGGGTTTTTTTTTCACGTTCTCACGCGCGGAAGCACGCTGCACACTCAAGGTTGATGGAAATGTTAGGAAGTAGACTAAAGCGCATCTCAAAACGACATCTTGCACCTTAAGCAGTGCAGACACAATGTGCGATCAGCAAAAAATGACCCTTGATAATTGTTTGCATCGCTCATTTTATGGGAGCTTCTACAGCAACGCGCATAACGGTGTCAACCCGTTAACTGACAGCTTTAGTTGGGCATCCGCAACAGCCCCGCGGACGCAGGCTGCTCTTGGAAATGGCTGGCAGATAACTCCCGCAGAGCTGCTGCAGACGCCCCGCTAAAGCTGTATAATTAGTACATACGAAAGCAGTACACTCACCGTTAAAGGGCGCACGTTGCCCGTATCCGCAGCTCCATGAATATTCCGCCCTCCAAGCGTGACTTCGTGCACGGAGCCTGGCGTCAACGCCACCGAAGATGCGCATTTTTGTTCGAACACAAAACTGCACGACAGGCAACTGACGCAACCCGCGCTACCAACGCGACGCATTCCAAAAGACCGAGCCAACCGAGCAGACTAAGAGAGAAGGCCGACGCGCGGCGCCAGCCCGGCTGGCTCCGTCGGCGAGCGAGGCGAGACGCGCTAGAACGGCACCGAACGGCAAACGCGCGATACGTATGGCGTATACGATGTCGCCTTCATCAAGGAAGTCAATCGAAACGCGCTTCAGGAGAGTCCCGTGACTGCAGCTCAAAATGCTAACTTTCTTTCTCTTCATCTACCTTCCAAATGGGGTCAAAAAGGACACCCGAAGAGAGTCACGCGACCGTGACCCTCTTTTGACTCTTTTTTTTTCTTAGAGTGTACGAAACAGCGCAGTTCTTTGACGGACGTAGGTTTGGGAAATTCGGCCACGGCCCGAAGCTTGGCCGGATCGAGGAGGATTCCGTCCTTGGACACGACGTAGCCGAGGATTGTCAGCTGGCGTGCTGCAAATCGACACTTCTTCAGATTCAGTTGGAGGCCGGCGTTGCGCAAACGCGTCAAAACATGCCGCAGACGTGAAGTCCGGAGCGAAAACCACGACGTCGTCCAGGCAACACAAGCACGTGTGCCATTTCAAGTTGCGCAGAACTGTGTCCATCATGCGCTTGAAGGTCGCGGGCGCATTACACAGACCAAACGGCATGACGTTGAACTCGTACAAGCCATCGGGCGTGACAAAGGCACTCTTCGGTTGAGCGTCATCCGCCATGGGTACTTGCCAGTACCCCGAGCGCAAATCAAGAGATGAAAAGAATTCTGCTCCTACCAGGCCGTCAATCGCGTCGTCGATTCGCGGCAGCGGATAAACATCCTTGCGAGTGATCTTGTTGAGCCGTCGGTAGTCCACACAGAACCGCACGGAACCGTCCTTCTTCGCAACGAGAACAAGGGGAGACGACCATGGGCTGTCCGAGGGCCGAATAACGTCGCGTCGAAGCATATCGTCGACTTGTTCATTAATGACCCGACGTTCTGCGGCAGACACGGGACATGGGCGTTGCCGCAGTGGTGGTTGGACGCCAGTGTCGATGCGATGCGTAACAGCGGAAGTGCGGCCGAGAGAAGTTTGCCCGACATCGAAAGAAGAACGAAATTCTTCCAGCAGGCACAGAAGTCGGGAACGCTGGACCGATGTGAGGTTATCAGCAATGGAGGACCTGAACACATCAGCAGGTGACGAATCGGACGTGGAAACAGCACTGAGAGTACGGGAACCAGGGGCGTAGCCAGAAATTTTTTTCGGGGGGGGGGGGGTCAACCATACTTTATGTATGTTCGTGAGTGCGTTTGTATGTGTGCGTGCCTATATACGCAAGCAAAAATGAAAAATTTCGGGGGGGGGGGGGGTTTGAACCCCCCCAACCCCCCCCCCCTTGGCTACGCCCCTGACGGGAACTGGGACAGTGCGTGTCATCGGGTGCGTCCATAACTTGTGCGTCTTTGAGGGGTGCCACTCTGCCGAGACATTCCCCTCGCACCAACGTAACAATGTATGGAGATGGGTTGTTAACAAAAATAGCGGTGCTGCCCTGAGTGACTTGGACGGTCGCGAAAGGTCAGGCAAGCCTTTACTTGCAAGGTCTTTCCTCGAAAGGTCAAGCAAGCCTTTCCTTGTGCAAACGTGGTCAGATGGCGAAATGAGTGCAATGGTGTCGGAGAGACCGGCGCAGTCGACTGACACAGCCGTCGACGAGTTTGGATGTACTTTGGTATCGTCTTTGACGTGGATCTTGCTCGATACCGATGAAGTGTCTGCCGGCGTCAAATCTGAGAACGGGGAGAGTTCGATTTCGGCAGCTGCGCAATGAATTACGGCGTCGTGGTGGGAGAGAAAATCCCATCCCAGGATGACGTCGTGAGAGCATCCAGCAATTATAATGAAATCGACGTCGTACAGAACGTCCTGAATGACGACGCGAGCTGTGCATATTGCCATAGTACGAATACTCTGGGAACTGGCTGTACGGAGAGACATCCCTGAAAGTGGAGTCCTCACTTTTCGTAGCAATCAGCTCAATTTTTGGCCCATAACGGATACGGCGGCTCCAGTGTCGACAAGGGCAGATGCAGGAACACCGTCGACAAACACGTCTATCACATTCGATGGGCTTCGCTGAGGGCTTTCGCAGTTCGATAGCGTCGCAGCCCTTGCCTCGTGAACTGCGACGACTAGTTTTCCTGGTCGCATGCGACCGGACGTGGACGCATCGGCGACAGCGAGCGACGTCGTGGAGACGGAGAGCGCCGAGTAGATGGAGCTTGGCGTGATGTCGGTGATAGAGGCGTAGGTGGGGCGTAAAATGTGCGGTTTGACTGGCTGGTGGCGGGTGACATATATATGACCTCCGAGACAATCACACGAACAGAAGTAGTCTTGGGGGCCGTGTAATTTTACCTATAGCTAAATAATGGCCTCTGAGATCGGAATTTTTACATTTTTTTGCGATTTCTCATCTCTGAGGCGGCTGTTAGGATTCCCCACTTCCGTTTGGTGCGCTGCGAACACAAATCAGCCGCAGGGGCCTACGGGAGTGTCCTCTCTTAACCTTTTTTATATTACTCTATGCTTTCCCCTCTTCCTCCACTAGAGAGAGCGTATGCATGGGCATGTTGGTAATTCATGTTTCACTTTTTGAGCGCACAAAAGAACACGGACGAAAAATTACACCATCTCCCGCTAAAGGGGACCATGAGTAGATGCGAAGCCGGAGCACTTGCACGATCGCGTTCCGTTGGCGTTCGTTGGGCATGCTACCGAGCTCGCGTCTTGGAACGCGAAGAGCGACGCTACGCGCGTCGTATCTTCCATCTAGCCTGGCCGTTAATTCTCACCGGGCGAGCGGGGAACGCGGTCGACAGGCGGGCGAGAGGGGGCAGCGTAGGAGAGGAGATAGAAGGGGAGGGGACGCGCATGAGCTCGAGCTCATCGCGGCGTTGCGCAGGAGAGAATTTCGGCATGTCTAGCCCGCGTTTCAGAGGAAGAGTGGAAAGGGGGAAAGGAAAGGGGAAGGGGAGAGGACGAGTGGAGAGGGGAAATGGGAGAGGGTAGATGACAGGGGAATGGTGAGGGGGAGTGGAGAGGAAGTGTGTAGAGAGGGTATGCGCATGCGCAGTAAGGGTGGTCACGCCGCACACCACCACCGGATTGAGCTCCACCTTAAGATAATTCGCATCTAAAAACGACGCGGACACAGCGCTGACTTCCAACATATGCTTTATTTTGTACAGTGGTACATATATATATATTGTAAGGAAGAAGAGACAGAGACAGCACCCTTGCTGCAGGCCGGCTGTTCTATTCTTCTAAGCTTCGTCCTTCTCCTCGTCTAGCCGCGTATGCGCCCGTGCCCGAGCGCCGCTGTCTTCATTACAATATATATACAACAGAAAGCAACGCACGCAGGCGCATTGTACAAAAAGGCTTCATGTAAAACCACAAATAAGTATGCGTGATAAGCAATCAAACAACCTGATACCGGATTTTTTTTTCTTCTTTAAAAGATCAACCGGTCATTCCTGACTACCACTATCGTCGAGTCACCCTGTGGGCCTTGCTTAGAAAGTCTAGTTCTTTTTAAATGCGAAGCATTTCTTAGCGAACCTCTGGCACTTTGAGCGTGTCTATCTACGTATCTATCGATCTATCTATCTAGCCGCCTACGTCTGGGTGCTCTCATGATCGCCTCCTTAACTTGGTGTAGACCAAAATTTGCATGGGAGGGTAAGAGTATTTGACAAATATGATTACGGGTCAGGACATGAATAACATTAAAATCCTGTACGTACGTCGTCAAACCCTTTCCACTAGACACCTGTGGCACATACCCGTTTACCACGGGCCGCGGGGTACGGGTATGCGCCACAGGTGATTGACAGTTTATATCTACCCAGGAACAGCGAAGACAGACATTGGTAACTTAAATGCTAGATCGTTAAGGAAAACCAACATCGGCAGCGTTGACTCAACGAATGGAAAGAATGAAAATGAGGATCCCAGCCGGAATCGAACCCAAGCATTCTGCGCGGCAATCAGATATTCTACCATTGAGCCACGCCAGGTCTATAAACTGGCTTGGAAAAACAGCATACGCAGGCGTTATATCGGTGCAACGTCAATTGTGCTTGTGGTGCTGGCTGTCTAATTTTAAAAGAACGCAATAAACACTACATGATAATCCTACGATGTGTACTTCTACGATGCAGGCGTCATATCAGATTAACGTCTGTAGTTCCAGTGTTGGCTCCGCTTTTATAGCAGTCTAATAAAGATTACATTTGTATTCCTATGATTCAGCAAGATATATTGAAGCATTCCTCGACCCCAGAGGAATAAATTAACGAAAGTTACATATGATATCCACATCACCGCACCGTAAAGTGCACTTCGTCCGCCAGAACGACGCAGTCTCGTCTTCATTTCTTACGAGGCTGGGCGATGGCCTCATGCTGACCGAGGATGATGCCAGATTGATGGACAGCCGCTTTGTGGATTAGGCTACCTAGGACACATACGCCCAGGTAGCCTACGAATACGACAAACACCAGCCACTGAGGTTGGTCTGCGTAGCACTATCCAGGCCTACCAGCCTCGACGGCCTATACCTCACCAACGCGAAGGGTGGCTTCAGGTTCCGACATGTCGCCGGCTCTGTCGACAGACAATTTGTCGACGAAATGACCGAGGCATCCACGAATTCCAACAGCTCTACTATACCACATACTTCACTACACATGGACTCCTCGTCACCACGATCACGACCGGATACTATAACAAGTCATGACCAGCTGCTGGTGCTCACTGATCACGGTGATGACGCCCTTGTTCAAGAACTGTCAAGAACTTCTTCCACACATGCACACGGGGTTCGTGAAACGTGCCTGTGTTCTCGGGACAGGTATAAGCACTACATATCACCTTAACGCTTCTGGTGTTGGTAATACCCACGTTGCCATTGGCAGCGTTACCCAACCGTAAACAAGTGGTATAATAAAGAGCTGAGACACGGCGTGAACAAGAGAAACTGTAATATGACAGCGTATAGAACCGTAACCCTAGGCAGCGCAAACAGCAACAACGTTCAGCACGAGCTGCTCCAGGGTAGCGCTGACGATACGACTGTGTAGCCCTCGTGGAAGGGGCAACTCGCGGTCTGACGCGTAGGAGAACGTGTGGCTGTAATCAGGTGCGCGTGGGCCGTCACGTGAATGTAGTGGTCGGCGGCGGCACAGGCGTGCAACGTGTCCGGGTAGACCGCATGGAAAGCAGATTGACCGGTTGTCAGCTGTGCGCCAAGGACTGGCGACTCGATGGACCGGAGGTCGTGGCAGCATCGTGGCGTAAGCAGGAGTAGACAACGGAGGCGGCACGCGGAACGTCTGTGGTCGTGGTCGGGCTGCTGCATCGGCGTACGTCAACGGTGCGGTGACTGGTGGCGGCAGCTCTGGTGGGAGAACCTCAGACACTTGGTCTTGTATGAGGCGCTGGAGTCCGGGACTGAGCGGCGTACTTCGCTCCGGCAGGTTGGGGATGAGTGCGAGCTGGCGAGCAACTTCTTCACGCACAAAAGCTTGAATCTGCGAGAGAAGTACGGGATCTTGCGAGGGAGTTAAGCCGGACAACGATTCCTGATGTTGGACGGGGCGGCGGGTGACGAGGCGTTGCCGGCGGAGCTCGTCATAGCTTTGGCACAGCTCAATGACTTGGGCGACAGTACCCGGGCCCTTCGAAATCAGCATCTGGAATGCGTCCTCGTCTATGCCCTTCAAGATGTGCTTGATTCGGTCCGCCTCGGCCATGGTCGCATCGACGCGTTTTGCACAGGTCGATGACATCCTCAATATAGCTGGTAAAGGGTCTCGCCAGGTTGTTGAGAGCGCCATTGCAGGCGCTGTTCCGCGCGAAGCTTGCGGACAGCAGGACGGCCGAAGACCTCGCTGAACTTAGCCTTGAACGCGGTCCAGGTGGGAACGTCGGACTGGTGGTTCCGAAGCCACAAGTGAGCAATGCCGGCGAGGTAAATACCGACAGTCGCTAGTTTCATGGCGTCGTCCCATTTGTTGAGGACACTCACGAGCTCATAGGTAGACAGCCAGTCGTCGACGTCGTGGTCATCAATGCCGCTGAATATTGGAGGGTCCCGCTGACGGACCGCGCCGGAGCATGCGGTGGCCTGCGGAGCAGGTAGCGGCGGACTTGTGTGAGTTTCGGTGGTCATGGCGGCAGGTAGAGTCCGGTTGCGCAACTCCAGGATTGTCAGAAGACCTAGCAACCTCCACCAATTATAAAAGAGCTGAGACACGGTGTGAACAAGAGAAACTGTAATATGACAGCGTATAGAACCGTAACCCTAGCCAGCGCAAACAGCAACAACGTTCAGCACGAGCTGCTCCAGTGTAGCGCTGACGATACGACTGTGTAGCCCTTCAGGGTGCACTTCTTCATCACAGTGGTTATATAACACACATGCGGCTCTTCAGCATATATATGTGTGCGCATAAAATTTATACAAATGTTTAGTATCATTTTCCCGGTGATATTGTCACGTTGTCGTGACGTCGACGAAGGCAGCAGTCAGCACGTTCGAGATGAAACTCTTTATTAGGCCGACCTTGTGGCCGGGAAAATGAAACTCCAGCTACAGCAATAAACTGATAGCGGCGAACTGAGCGACCGTCGATCAACTGACAAGTGGTCAAGCGCGTCGGCTTTTATACAGGCGCTATCGAACTTTCCAGCGATATCGCTGGTGGCGGCGTTATCTCTAGACAAAGCTGGAACATTCGCGTGCGGCGCACAATCTTAACAAAACGATCTACTACAATCGGGAAGCTTCTCGAACACTGCTTCACGGACAGCGTCGAGCGTTGATAACCGTCCTCGCTAACCCGAATACATCAAAATAAAACGAAGTGGGCGTGGCATTGCCCCCCTCCGAAAAAGCATCGTCCCGATGCTTGTGAAAGAACAAAGAAGGGAGAAAAAAACAAATGCATACATAAATAAATTACAATAACAAAGGGAAAAGAGTCCCCAGGTTCGCTAACGCGCAAAAAACGGCTTAAGGCGCACGACATGGACGACTTCAGGTCGTGCGCTACGTCGCTGGGAGTTTGTAATGCCGTCCGGGATGACCTCGTAGTCAACAGCGCCGAGACGTCGAAGAACCTTGTATGGCCCGAAGTATCGCCGAAGGAGTTTTTCGCTTAGCCCACGTCGGCGTATCGGCGTACAAACCCAAACACGGTCGCCGGGTTGGTATTCCACGAACCTTCGTCGAAGATTGTAGCGACGGCTGTCGGTGTGCTGCTGGGTCTTGATGCGCAGGCGGGCGAGCTGTCGAGCTGTCGGCGCGTTGTAAGTAAGCGGCGGCGTCGAGGTTTTCTTCGTCGGTGACGTTCGGTAGCATGGCGTCGAGCGTCGTCGCCGGGCTTCTTCCGTAGACCAACATGTACGGCGTCATCTGCGTCGTTTCTTGGACGGCGGTGTTGTAAGCGAAGGTCACGTACGGAAGGACGGCGTCCCACGTCTTGTGCTCAACGTCGACGTACATGGCCAGCATATCGGCGATGGTCCTTATTTAGACGCTCGGTGAGACCATTGGTCTGTGGGTGGTAGCGGTGGTGCGGCGGTGGCTCGTCTCGCTGTATTTGAAGATCGCCTGAGTTAGGTCCGCAGTAAAGGCCGGTACCTCTGTCTGTGATGAGGACCCTCTGGGGCGCCATGACGCAAGACCATGTTCTCCACGAAGAACTTGGCTACCTGGGCGGCACTGCCTTCGGGCAAGGCCTTTGTCTCGGCGTAGCGGGTGAGGTAGTCAGTTGCTACGACGATCCACTTGTTGCCGGAGGTCGACGTCGGGAACGGCCCCAGTAGGTCCATCCCGATTTGCTGGAACGGACGGTGAGGTGGTTCAATTGGCTGCATAAGTCCCGCTGGCCTAGTCGGCGGTGTCCTCCGTCACTGGCAATCTCGGCAAGTCTTAACGTAGTGGGCGACGTCGGCAGGAAGGCGTGGCCAGTAGTATTTTTCCTGTATTCTCGCGAGCGTGCGGGAAAAGCCGAGGTGGCCAGCCGTCGGGTCGTCGTGCAGGGCCTGCAGAACTTCTGGTCGCAGTGCCGAAGGTACAACGATAAGGTAGTTGGCCCGGGCCGGAGAGAAGTTCTTCTTTAGGAGGACGTCGTTTTTCAAGAGAAATGACGCCAATCCCCGCATGAATACTTTCGGAACAACGGTGGTCCTACCCTTGAGGTATTCCACAAGGCCCCTGAGTTCCGGGTCGGCTTGCTGTCGTTCAGCGAAGTCGTCGGCACTTATGGTTCCCAAGAAGCAGTCATCATCGTGGTCGTCCTGCGGCGGTGCGTCGACGGCGGCACGAGACAAGCAGTCGGCGTCGGAGTGTTTTCTTCCGGACTTGTAAACGACGTATAAGTCGAATCTT